>NC_088343.1:22822500-22852500 GCF_036884655.1 Musa acuminata AAA Group | reverse complement strand
TAGACACAAATTTATCTTTTGATGAGCTTTCAAGTGCTTTTCATGAATTATTTGATGAGTATAGAATTTTGAGTAAAAATATAATTCTTTTAAAAATGAACATACTTCTTTTATTAGCAATTTTGATAGAGTAAAGATTGAGCATGAAAATAGCTTAGCTCCCTGCAAACAATGCCATGATTTAGAATTACTTTAAAAAAAACCTTGCTACTTAAGAAAACCTTAGAAAAGTTTGAGGTTGGTAGCAAATCCTTGAATATGATCCTTGCCAACAAGAGTTACGTTCATAGAAAAGGCGGAATCGGATTTGTGAGTAGCTCTCACCATAATCCAACCACCTTTATTAAAGGCCCTACCTTACATGTTTCACTCCTAAAGAAATATAACTTTTATTACAAATTTGGGCATGTAGCTTATCATTATCCATTTAAGAAATATAGTTTACATAAATTAATTTGGGTTTCTAAAAGAACCTCAAATGACTCAATGCAACATGATAAGCAATATAGATCGATTTTTGAGGCACCCAAGGTCAAATTGGTACCTAAAAATTATCCTTTTTTGTTGAAAAATATATCATCACAAGCTAGGAGCAAGAGATAGTACCTTGATAGTGGATACTCAAGGCATATGACTAGAGATCTATTTCAATTCTCTAAGCTTACTAGCATAGACGAAGGATTTGTTATCTTCAGAGATAACAACAAGGGTAAAATCATTGGCAAAGGAACCATTGATAATAAATTCAACTTCTTTATTGAAGATGTATTGTTAGTCGATGATTTAAAGCATAACCTTTTGAGTATTAGTCAATTATGTGATAAAGGATTTGTTATCTTCAGAGATAACAACAAGGGTAAAATCATTGGCAAAGGAACCATTGATAATAAATTCAACTTCTTTATTGAAGATGTATTGTTAGTCGATGATTTAAAGCATAACCTTTTGAGTATTAGTCAATTATGTGATAAAGGATATATTGTTAGATTTGAATCTAATGCTTGCATTCTTGAAAAACTATACAAAAACACATCTATGATTGTATTAAAATAAAATAATGTGTATAATATTGACATTAATGATCTTTGCAATGAAATATATTTTTTGGTTTTGAATGACAATGCTTGGCTTTGGCATAGGAGATTATGTCATGCTAGCATGAAACTAATCACCCAAATTTTATCTAAAGAACTTATAAGAGGAATTCCTCATATCAAGTTCGTCAAAGATAATGTGTGTGATGCTTGTCAACTAGGAAAACAAATAAAAGGTAGCTTCAAACCTAAAAACCAAATAAACACCTCTAGACCTTTGAAATTGATCTATATGGACTTGTTCGAACCAATTGCTATATCAAGCCTAGGAGGTAGCAAATACGCATTTGTCATTGGGGATGATTATAGTAGATACACATGGACTTATTTTTTGGCACACAAAAGTGAATGCTTTAGGTATTTCTTTAAGTTTTGTTAACTTGTTCAAAATGAAAAGGGTTTTATGATTTCGTCAATTCGAAGTGATAACGGTAGTGAATTTTAAAACTGTGATTTTCAAGAATTTTATAAATCTAATGGATACAACCACAACTTTTCTACTCCAAGAAATCCTCAATAAAATGAAGTATTAGAAAGAAAGAATAGAAATTTACAAGAAATGGCAAGAACCATATTAAATGAACATAGCATACCCAAATATTTTTGGGTCGAAGCCGTAAACACGACATGCTATATCATGAATAGAGTTCTAGTAAGATCCTTACTCACCAAAACTCCTTATGATTTGTGGAACAACAAAAAACCCAATATTTTATATTTTAAAGTTTTTGGGTGTAAGTGTTTTATCTTGAATGAAAAAGATGCTTTAGGAAAATTTGATGCTAAATCCGATGAAGGAATTTTTCTTGGCTATTCTTCTATTTCTAAAGCATTTCATATCTTTAATAAAAGAACTTTGATTATAGAAAAATTCATTCATGTTATTTTTAATTAGGTTTCCGAAATTAAGAAAAATGATTTTGATGATGATGTTAATTTTGATGCTTTGAATTTAAATGAAACCCTTTCTCCATCTAGCAACTTAGATGCATCTACTTCCGAAACATCCTTACCTAAGGATTGGAAGTATGTAGATGCTCATCCTAAGGAGCTAATCATAGGAGACATATCAAAAGGGGTTCAAACTCGTTCTTCTCTTAAGAATTTTTGTGCCAATGCTGCTTTTCTCTCCCAAATTAAACCAAAATGCATTGATAAGGCATTGAAAGATGATTCATGGGTCATTGCAATGCAAGATGAGTTAAATCAATTTGATAAAAATGAGGTATGGAAGCTTGTTCCTAGGCCAAATGACCAATTAGTTATTGGTACTAAATGGGTCTTTTGAAACAAGAAAGATGAATTTGGTATTGTGGTTAGAAACAAGGCTAGATTAGTAGCCAAAGGTTTCAACCTTGAAGAAGGGGTTGATTATGAAGAGACCTTCGCTCCTATGGCACGATTAGAAGCCATAAAGATACTCCTTGCCTATGCTAGTAGTAATAATTTTAAGTTATTTCAAATGGATGTTAAAAGTGTATTTCTTAATGGCTTTATTTCCAAAGAAGTTTATGTTGAACAACCTCCCAGATTTGAGAATGATAATCTTCCTAATCATGTATTTAAATTAACTAAAGCTCTTTGTGGATTGAAATAAGCCCTAAGGGCTTGGTGTGAGAGACTTAGCTCATTTCTTATCGAAAATAATTTTCCTAAAGGTAAGGTTGATACTACATTGTTTATCAAAAAATTTAAAAATATTTTTCTTATTGTTCAAATTTATGCTGATGATATCATTTTCGGTTCTGCGAATAAATCTCTATGTGAGTCATTTGCTAAAAGTATGGGTCTTGAATTTGAAATGAGTTTGATGGGGGAATTAACTTTCTTTTTGGGTTTATAAATCAAACAACTAAGTAATGGTATATTTCTTAATCAAACAAAATATGCTTTAGATTTGCTAAAAAGGTTTAATATGGATAGCTCAAAGGCTATCAACACTCCTATGAGCACCTTCACTAAGTTAGAAATTGATGAAAGTGGAGAAAGCTTTGATCAAAAAGCTTATAGGGGTATGATAAAAAGTTTACTTTACCTCACCGCAACTAGACCAGATATCATATTTAGTATAGGACTTTGTACTAGGTTTCAATCTAATCCTAAGATATCTCATGTTAAAGCAGTTAAAAGAATACTTAGATATATTAAAGGAACCACAAATCTAGGATTATGGTATTCAAAATCTGAGAACTTTAAGCTACTTGCTTATGCTGATGCGGATTTTGCTGGATGTAGATTAGATAGAAAAAGCATATCAAGAACATGTCAATTTTTAGGACACGCACTTGTTTCTTGGACTTTCAAGAAATAAAATTCGGTTGCACTATCTACAACCGAAGCCGAGTACATTGCAGCTGGTGCATGTTGTGCACAAGTTGTGTGGTTGAAAAATACTTTAGAAGATTATAAGATTCATCTTAAAAACATTCCTATAAAATATGATAACATAAGTGTAATATATTTAATAAAAAATCTCATTCAACACTCTAGAACTACACATATTGATATTAGGCATCACTTTATACGAGATCATGTTAACAATCATGATATAATCTTAAAGTTTATTGATACGAAACATCAATTAGTCAATATTTTTATAAAGTCCTTAAGTGAAGAACAATTTGATTTTATTAGAAGAGAATTATGAATGTTAATTTGTCCGAATGCATGAATTTGTTAAATTTTATTTTCAGACTTTCTTGATTCTTTGATCACTCACTTAAATTCTGTGCTGATAATTTTTTGATGCTAATTTTACATGATGATAAGGTTGTGTGCTTCAATAACATGTTTACTTTGAAGTTGGAAATTTTGTGCTTTGATGCTAAAAGTTTCTATGATGATGAGCATGTTATCATACAATGATGCAATATTATGTTTGCTTTGATGATTATGATTTCTAGAAGTTTTAATCATATATCGGATTCTTAATCTTTGAGTACTATAAAGCACTAATGATATTACCTCATGCAAGTAGTGATGAAAAGCTATGACAAAATATTTTATAAATGCATGAAGTATTTATACATATCTTGATGTTTGATTCATGGAAGTCATTGACAAATGCTTCTCTCGGATTTATCTCTTGTGAATTTTTGTTGAGAAATGGATTTGATGTGATGATCCTCTTATTATAAAAGCTTATTCACAGAATTTCTTTTATCCTTCGTATGATGATTCTTTCATATGAATTCTTTCTTAATGAAGGAAGAATTTTTATGATTCTTTGCTATGAGATGAACATTTCCAAGAATGAGGATTTGATTTCACATAAATATCTTGATCCTTGTGAAAATTGAAGCATGATTTAATGAAACTCTTTTATCGTTTTTAACTTCATTCAAAGTTGGTTCTCAATGGATTTTCCTCCTTACTCTCCTTCTTCATGTAAAGTTTTGATGAAAAATAAAAAGGGAGAAGTTGATGGAAGCTATCTCTTTAATAATTATAACTTTTAATGTTGAGAACTTTTGAATAATACCATGTCATGAATGCTTGAAATATGATTAGTATGAATTTTTTTTTTGAAATGTGATATGAATTTTTACCACACTTCATTGATAAATTGTTCTCCTTTTTGTTGATGACAAAGGGAGAGAAATAATACCAAAATATGGTAAATTGATAATAAATGTATGCAATGTATTTCATCATATATATACTTGAAATGTTTGCTTGATAAAATTTCTTCATTATGATAAGATATCTAGACCTTAACTTATAATTTTACAATTGATATCTTGCCATAGAATGATGAATTGCTATTTTTGTCATCTTTCATATTTGAAATATCATACTTGAAAAATGGATGTCATGCCTAGACACCATTTTCAAAATACCAGATCATGATAGGAATCATGATGTGTGTATTGATAAGTTTAAATGAACTTAACTTATCAATATGTTTCTTGAATTCAAAAGTCTTGAATTCAAGAATGTCTTTTCTCAAGTTAGCATATAGATAGGGGGAGTTAAGGTTAACTTTATCATCAATTGATTGTCATCATAAAAAAGGGAGAGACTGTTGAATCTCAAATTTTGATGATGAAGTCAATTGTAAGTTGTTTGATCTAATCTATATGTTAAGAAAAGTATGCAGGATTAACTACGATTGTAGTAAGACATAAAGCAAGTGTTATGCCAGAGTCAAGACCGAGATCTCATTGGGAGTTCGAGTGTTCGACTGAAATCCAAATGTTAATCGGAAGTTCTGTGGGAACCAACCGAGAAGTCCAGGAGCTTGCCATAGAAGCTCATAGGAACTCACCAAGAAGATCGTCGTAAAGTCCAGAAGCTTGCCGGGAGTCCTTCAGAACATTATCGAGAGTTCGTCGGATGTTCATCGGAAGTACGCCGAAAGCTTGCCTGAAGAGCAATTGACGCACCGGAATAAGAAGCACTGTAAATTATGTCTTAATTATCATAGTTAGAGCATAAATTAAGTTAAGATTAGGAGGTAATCCCACTAACTTAATTATGGGTCAACTGGGCCCTTAACAAGGCTGAATTAGGCCGAATTGAACACCCAATTCAGCCCCTGAAAACATAGTCGACGGTGCCACTGCCTGGAAAGCAGTGCCCCTGGATTCCTGGGCAATGGTACCATCGGCACTAGTGCTGCCAGCGGTGGTACTATCCCTGTTCGACGGTGGTACCACCCAAGGTCATATCAGCGGCGGTAGTACCGCCCAATAACGACGGTGGTACTGCCAATACCTCGGATTCCGGGGATGTGACAATTTTTTGCTCCAATTTTGAAGCCATTATGGCCTATAAAAATCCCACCCTTTTCTTCATAAAAGGGTATGAAACCTATTGGCATAATCTTGAGTTCTTGAGCCTTAAAGTATTGTAAAAGTTAGAGTTCTCCTCCTTCATCTCTTAAGCCTTATAACCATCCAAGAAAGAGGAGTGAGATTTGTAAGAGATCATCTTATAATCCTAAAAAATGGATAAAGTACTGTAAAGAGGTGTTCGGTCTTCACTTATTGAAGGAAGGCTTTTAGTGGACGCCGAAGACCTCGTCGGAGGAGGAATCCGAAAGTGGATGTAGGTCACGTTGACCGAACCACTCTAAATCTGGTTTGCATTTCATTTTGAGCAATCTTCTTTAACTGCAAATCATAAAAATTTCATAACAAAGTGCTTCTTCTCCTCATCTTACTTTCACTATACTTATGCTTTCAAGTAAACACTTTCTGAGATCGGCTTTACTCGTACGAAGACTTTACGAAACCAACGCTTTTCATTTGTGCAATTTACATTACTGCAAATCACCTTAGTTTTCTCTTACACTTTCACGAAAGCTTTCAAGTTTAAATTCTTTCTGAAATAGATTGAATCGAAACCATTCTAGATGAAATAGGTTTTAATCAAAAAAAATTTTTTGAAATCGTAAAAGTTTTTTACTGCACTAATTCACCCCCCCTCTTAGTGTCGCTCTTGATCATAACATCCCTGATCAAAACATCCTGCGTCACTCAAAAAAGTATATCAAATCATAAATACTTATCAATTGATTTCATCATCAAAATCCGAGATTCAACATGTGGATCTTGAGGGGAAGGACTGGACTATGTTATGGGAGGCTCGTTCGATAGGATTGGGGGTATACGTTAGTGATAAATGTTTGTTGAAATAGTTTGCATGGTAGGAGACTCGTGATATAAAGACTTTGTGGGCTTGGGGTTTATTGTATCGAAAAGCATTATGTTCAAGAGAATATCATATGAAGACATAAGGCTTAGATCTTAATGTTTTCTTGTGAGAGGCATAGAGAAATAACCATAGATAACATAAACAACCAAATACTTTAAGTTTTTAAATATTTAGAAATTTGTGAAATAATATTTTAAATAAAGACTGATTTTGTAATACTAGAGTAAGCATACGATTAATAAGATAGACTATAATTTGAAAGATTGGAGGCATGGAGGCCTGATATAGAAGGGTGAGATCAGTTTCAACTATATATCGATGTTTACGTTCGATAGAGCTAACTAGTTGAGGAGTATGTGGGGGAGATCAGTTTCAACTTGTATACCACAAGCTGAGAGACAGGATGTTAGAGCTTGATATTCACCTCTACCATCAGAGTAAATTGTTTTGATTATAGACTAAATATAGTTCTCGACCAACTTTCTAAAGTTGGTAAAGATTATGAAAACTTCATATTTATGGTGAAGAGGATATAATTATATGTACTTAGTGAAATAATATATAAAAATAACATAAAATCTGAAATTGTCAAAATAAATGGTTGGAGAAAGGCCCTAAACATTGGTATAAATGATTTCAAATGGTTTAGAGCAAGATTTAGAGGATGTGCCAAAGGATTGTTTATAACTTTTATTGCTAAGACGAGCATCATAATGAGTTATAAAGCTACTTGATTTAAAAATGGGAAGAGAGTAATAAGAAAGTAATTTTTGCCGGATAAGAGACAAGGGATGACCAAGATGACGATGTTACACATCAATTAGAGCTGTAACCAAAGAGTGAACAATGTCTCTATTCTGACTTTGGACCAAGGATGCAACTATAATTAAATCCTTAACAAGAAAATAATTAGAAAAGAATTCAATTAAAGTATTATCATTTTTATAGAATTGAAAAACGAAAATAAGATTTCATTTAATATGAGGTGTATATAGAACATCATCAAGTATAAAATTTGTAGTATATGAATTAAGCGTTGTGAAACTAGTATAAGTAATAGGAATTCCTTTATCATCACCAATAATAATATTTTTATTTTCACTATAATTATTGTGGATAAACAAATCTGAACATATGATCACTTCGTTAGCAGCGATGAACCAATAAGGATCTGATCACTAGATGATTCGATCACTAATCAGAGGCAACGATAGGAACTGTAGCGAACGTGAAGGAAGAGAGAGACTACATCAATATGAAATTAATGAAGCAGGGGAAGATAAGCGTCTTTGAGAAACCCCGAGTGATGAAGATTGGGCACGCATTGCCCCGTAACAACAGAAAGACCTCCGAGCAAATCAACGAAACCTCGATTGTGAAGATGTGGTTGTGATGCAGTAGATTTTGGTGCAGCATCAGCAGCAATAGATTTGGGTAGTGGAGAGCAGAGATGTTGTCCTCATGGTGAAGAGCAAAATATAGGTGATCGCTTGGATGGTTGAGGATCCATCGTTGCTGACGAGACATACCAAGTGGAGGGAAAGGTTCAAGGGCAGCGGAGAGGTTGGTGGTGACACGGATGTGGAAGTGAAATTGGAAGTCACCGTGATGAGGAGAGGTGAGCAGCGAGAGAGCCATCATAGATAGGCGACACTGTAGGGAAGAGCGATGGAGGAGAGGCCGGTGAGGGTAAAGAGGAATGGGAGCGGCTCAGCGAGATGTGGCTGAGGAAACTCCGTTGAGGAAGAACAGAGAGCAGCCTAGATGACGCTTGCGAAGTCCAGCACCGTGAGCAGTGAGTTGCCTTGATGCGACATATCTGCCAAGTGTGGCACATGTGATGGATGGATTGCTGAGTTGTGGTCGGCTGGGCGACAACAATGGCCGGATGTGTCAAGTGGTTGACTTTAGAGATGCGAAGAAGCGACACAGGCGTTATTGGACAACGCATCAAGTTGGGATTGAGATTGCCGTCGGTGAGGATGTGTCGCTTGGGGCAGAGAGCGCTGTAGCAATGGGCTACAACGAGTGGATGATGTAGAGTGGCAGCGGGGAGAAGACACGTGCCGTTCATCAAGAAAGTATCGTAGTCACCGTAGAGAAGAAAGCGACGATAGTAAGATAGTCATCGTCATTTCAGATTAATGTCATTGGAGATGCACCGAGGTAGAGGAGAGAGGATTCTTAATGTCGACTTGGTGGAATAGGAGGTCTTACTCTAGGAAGAAGAGGGGGAGGAAGCTATAGTCGTCATCGATATGTGAGATGCATGCTTGACTCACCAAGTGCTTCTACCATTGTTAGCGGCTCAAGAAGGGAAAAGGAAGACATCACACTGAGAGATTGGAGTGGAAGACAAAGGCGCAAGATTCTTCTTTGGAAGGTATCAGAGCTCAGTGAGGAGCAATTGCTATCGTCAGACAACGAGAAGAGAGCTCGTTCTAAACAAGCCACTTTGATACCATGATAAATTAGAGTACGATGCAAAAGATGATGAGAAGTTTATTAATATATTTTTTATTTAAAAAAAGAATTTTTTTCAATAAAATAATAAAAGTTCTACGTATAATTAGAAAATATTATCTACTATCAATAATTCTGTCTTGTTCTTCTTCTATTATACATTGAGAGTTTTGGATATGGATGCCTTTTCCTTCATGCTTTCATATTCCATGTGAATTCCCATGGAAAAGGACCTCAGACCTTGTTTGGGCATCTTTAATTTCACTCTCTTTTTCACACCACTTTTTGTCTGCCTTGAATCAAGCTTCTTCCCGCTGTCGTTAATGCTTTAATGCAAGCACCCACCATTTGGCACAAAAGACAAATTACAGAGGACATGCAAAGCAAGCATTGTATCTACATGATTAGCTGTACATGCTACGTAGCTATTCACTATCATACTACACACCAACGGCCGTATGGCAATCATGCTTCATAGTACAAGGGGGACCATATCCAATCGTTAATCTTATTACTCAACTAAATTAAATTAGCTAATATATTTGTAAAGTATATATTTATAGTTGATGGCAATATGATTTGATACCAATACCACTACTCCAACCGGTCCCAAAACAAGAAGAACCGTCAAATTTTTTATATTAATTGGTCCGTCTTTTCATGTGATTATTCCCACCAATCGATAACGTTCATGTCAATGGACCGATTAGATATGTGAACAAATTTGGCTCAGCTTGTACGGTTCTCTTGTGTCATATTCTATAAATATTTTTTATTATTACGTCCTTGGATTTTTTTCCTTTTTAAATAATAAATTAATATTTTGCTTAAAACGATAAAAAGAATTTGAGATCATATTGTAGAGCAATCAATCATGGTAACTTGTTAGAATATAATTAGTATCTCTTGAAGCTAATTTGCATGGTCGCTTTAAATACACAATCCCCTACCCAACTTCCCTCCAACCCCAAAAGATTGAAGGGGGGTTGGGAGTGGGGCTCAAACAGAAGAGCTGGTTTTGTGCCTTACTCCTGTCGTCTTTGATTCCCTCCTGTAATTGTATAGTCATGGACCGGGTGCGACCCTGCAAGTTAAGCTCCGCCCCGGTCGCCAACTCCAAGCGCCATCGGGAGGTCCTCCTCGGCAGGTACGAGCTTGGCCGCCTCCTTGGCCGTGGCACCTTCGCCAAAGTCTACCTGGCGCGCTCGGTCAGCGACGGCGCCGCCGTTGCCATCAAGGTCCTCGACAAGCCCGAGGTGGTGGGTACCGGCATGGCGCGCAGCGTGCTGACTGAGGTGGCCGCCATGCGCCGCCTCGCCCACCCCAACATCCTGAAGCTCCACGAGGTCATGGCCACCCGCTCCAAGATCTACCTCGTCATGGAACACGCCCCCGGCGGCGACCTGCTCACCTGCGTAGCCCGCTGCGGCGGCCTCCTTCCGGAACACGCCGCCCGCCGTTACTTCCAGCAGCTCGTCTCCGCCCTGCACTACTGCCATGCCCGCGGCGTCGCCCACCGCGACCTCAAGCCCCAGAACCTCCTCCTCGACCGCGACGGCAACCTCAAGATCTCCGACTTTGGCCTCGCGGCGCTCCCCGAGCAGCTCCGCGACGGCCGTCTACAGACGGCCTGCGGCACCCCGGCCTACACCGCGCCCGAGGTGATCCGCCGCAAGGGGTACGACGGTGCCAAAGCCGATGCCTGGTCCTGCGGCGTCATTCTCTTCGTCCTCCTTGCCGGTTCTCTGCCCTTCGACGACGCTAACCTCGCCCTCATGTACCGGAGGATTCACAAGCGCGACTACGCGATTCCGAAATGGGTTTCGCCGCCGGCACGGCGGCTCCTGTACCGGCTGCTGGACCCCAACCCCGAGACCAGGATCACCATCGCCGCACTGATGGGGAACCCTTGGCTGAAGCGGTCCCTGAGCTTGGACTCGCAGCTAAGTAGTATCGTGGACCAGCCTCCGACGACGAGAGATTATATCACGCCCGTCATGAACGCATTCGACATCATATTGCTGTCGTTGGGCCTGGACTTGTCTGGGCTCTTTGACGAGGCCAAGAACAAGAAGGAGAAGAGGTTCAGCTCGACACACTCCATCGAAAAGATCTTGGAGAGGATTTCGGAGACGGGGGGAAAGCTGGGCTTCGTGGTGGATCGGCGGAAGGGATCAGCAGGAGGGACGGTTGCTGCCGGGTTGTCGAGGCAGGGTTCGATCTTGTCGGTGGAGGTGTCGGAGGTGGCCTCGCCGCTGATGCTAGTTGAGATGAGACTGGAAGACTGCAGCGGCGCCGACGACGAAGGATTCAGCTGGGAGGACCTGAAGGCGGAGCTGGGGGACATGGTTTTCGCATGGCATGACAGTGGGGACTCATGAGCCCGCAGCGGAGCTGAGATTGGTCGTAATAATATTGCAAGTAGAGGATTCATGGAGGAGACTTACCTCTCCTGCTTCAGTGGTTGCAGTTTTCTGTGTTGTGTGTTTTGTCTCAGTAGTGTGTTTTCTGCGTTGTAGTGTAGATAGATAGCTCTTTGGCCATCCAAGAGGTCAATTTGATGTAGACAAATTGGTTTGGTTTGGAAACAGTTCTCAAAGGATTAATTGAGTATATCTGCAAGCATGGCATGCAAGAGAAGTCATAGGACAGTGGACAGACTGTAGAGGATACTCACTAGATGGCTGACACTGAGATTGTACAGATAGATGTTAAGAGCTTCTCTGACATTGTGCTTCTGTGTTGTCTGTTTAGACAATGTATCAGGAAGGTAGTGTTGCACAAGCGAAGACCCATATAAACTTTTTTAATAACTTATCTTAACCATATGCTCTTGCTTATAAATAGAACGTTAGTGTTGTCTGTTTAGACAATGTAGTTGGTCTCTCTCTAGCATATTCTCGATTGCTGGCAAACTAAGGAACGGTGGGGATTCGTGACTTGCCATATTAATTGCTTTAGGTAGGGGGTGCAGCTAAGCATCATCAACCTTCCTCTGCATCCATCACTAAGTTAGTGTTGCACAAGTGAAGACCCTTAGAAACTTTTTTAATAATTTATCTTAACCCTCTACTATTACTTATAAATAGACATGACCTTTAGGGATTAAAAGAAATATGTTACATATCTCATAGAGGACGCAGTTAAAGATGAGAGTCTAGTTCTTCTTGCAAATTGATGCGATTTTGGATCTAAAGATGGTACCTTCGCAGATCATATAGAGATCCTGACATCAAAAGGTACGCATCGTAAAATTAGATATAATATTATTTGATTTCAATCCTAGTGTAAAAGATTGTTTTCGTATTTCATATAACATATAACCGTTTTTATGCTTATAATTGGTATCAGAGTCTAGGTTCTTGAAATCAAATATTTTATATCTATTGTTTTCTGATTTACGATACTTGAATGATCCATATTTTATCGATCTTTATTCCTATCTATTCTGTTTTATCATGGACAAAGATAATTTTTTTATAAATATGATCATCAATTATCACAAAGTAGCAATGGTCGTTGTGCGAACTACTGCTGACCTTGCTATGTATGGATCTACTAGCGACAGCAGCTGCATCATGCAACATGCGCGCTAGTAGTCGCGAGCGACCGTGCATCACAACAGTCACATTAGTTATTGCTAGGCTAACCGTGCAAGCAACCGAGCGACGACAGCAACCGCGCCCAAGCGGCAATCGTGTCTAAGTGGCGACCGCGCGCAGGCAGATCGTGCCCAAGCGATGACTGTGCGCGGGCAGGCCGCGCCCAAGCGGCGATCGCAGTGAGCAAGCCGTGCTAAGGTGGCGACCATGTGCGGGCAGGTCGTGCCTAGACGACGATCGCTCATGGGCACAAACTGCGCCTAAGCGGCAGCTGCGCATAGGCAGAACCCGCGTCTATGCAGTAGTCGTGCGCCGAGAGAACCAACGTTCAAGTGATAGCCGCACTAGGGTAGCAGCCGTGCGCGAGCACAGGCTGCACCCAGGCGACAATTGCGCATGGGCAGGTTGCGCCCAAGCGGTGGCCGCACGCCGGGAAGGTGCTGCAAGGGGGGCCATATAGTCGGTAGCCACCCGTAGGCAGTAGCCACGAGTGGGCACAGGCAACGCCGTGATGTCGACAATCGTGCGCAGGCGACGGCCGCATCGACAGCAACCGCGCAAGCGGTGGTGTAGGAAGATTAGGGTTTTTGATAAAATTATAGTTTTGCCCTAAGGTTGCTTTTAGTTAAATTATAATTCTTCCCTTCTATATTTTATTAATACTTTTTAATATTTTGATAGTTCTGCCCTTTACAAGTCACGTAATTTTAATTTATGTTTTGTCAACATATTTACAGTTTTGCTCTTATGAAATTGAGAATTTCTAATTTATGTCCTCAATTATAAAATTAATAAATATGATTTATTATAATTATGATTGAATTTGATCATGATTATATTTTGATTATTTGATTATATTTAATTTTGATTAAAAAACTATAAATTATGATTTACTTTTATAGTTTTCTCATATGACTTATTGATTATATTTTTATATGTGGTACATAAAATATAATTATTATTCTTGGATATTCATTTAGTTATTCACATGTATATATTTAAAATTATAAAATAATATTTATCTTTCACATGAAGATATGATTTATATATTATCATAATTATCATATGAGTTTTTTTTTTCTTTTGCTGATTAATATTCAATAATTATTATGGTTGTTATTCTTTTATTAAACTACTTAACATAAATTAAATTTAAGAAATTTGATGAATGAATTAGTGCAGCGGATAAAATTACGTCGGTTTGAAAATCTTTCGTTAGATTAAAATCGATTTTAGAAAGATGTTAACTTGAAAACATTCGTAAGAGTATGCAGCTAAAGTAATGATGAAGTATAGTAGTTTATAGTGAAGGTAAATAGTAAGAATATAAATGCAAACCGATTTATAGTGGTTCGGTCATCGTGACCAATATCCACTCAGCCGATTCCCTTTCCGTCGAGGCCACCGGCATCCACTAACGATCTTCCTTCAATGGGTGTAGATCAACTATCCTTACAACTCAATTCTCCTTTTGACAAGTTCACGAGAGAACCTTTACAACCCCATTCACTCATCTCTTAAATAAGAGTAACACTTAGAGCTTAAGAGGAGTTTTCACAAGATTACAATAGCATTTTTGTTTCTTTTGTTGAATCTCAGATTTTGATAATGAACTCGATTATCATTTATTTATCTAATCTATATGTTGAGATAAGTGTGCAGGATTAACTACAATGGTAGTAAGACATGCAGTAGGTGTTGAGCCGAAGTCAAAACCAAGATCACATTGGGAGTTCGAGAGTTCGTTGAAAGTTCGGACGTTCTGTCACGACCTTAGCTGGAATTGCCTAAGGCGTGAGGCACCCTTGCGGCCAAAGACGCGAACTTAGCTTGCGTTGCCTAAGTCGCGAGTCACCCTTGTGGCAAAGACGCGAAGTTAGCTTGCATTGCCTAAGTCACGCTTCACCCTTGCGATCTTGCTCCGCAAGGATCAGCCCACTTTGTAACCTCTCGCAGGTCCCGAAGGACCTGTAAAAGAGAAAAAAGTTAGTTCGAAAGAACGAGCAACGGACAAGTCCCGAAGTCTCGCGAAAAGGGAAGCTTTACAAGTAATTCGTCGAACACCTTATGTGCACAAGAGAAAAGAGGGAGAGGGAGAAAAGCAAGGCTTTCAAGGATGAACGAACAGCTGCAAGCCCACAAACAGCCGCTCACCTGGTCCCGGGCGCAAAACCAAGTTCCCGTAAAGGTCACGTGCGAACTTGCGAAAGAGAGTTCAACGCCCAGTATATAACCGAAGCCCCATCCATCCCTGTGCCACTCGGGGGGTTCCTAGGGTCTGAGATGGCTGACATTTTGGTGACCAGAGGTAGTTTTCCGCTCACCTCCCGCGGCACGCGAAAACGGAGCTGTTTTGGGCTGTTTTGCTCGGTTCGGTGAACGGTCGTTTTGTAACGCTGCAGCTTGTTCGAACTTACATATTTACAAGCAAAATGACCCAAAACCAAGAGAAAACATGCTGCCAAGCAGCTGTACATGCAGGTGTGAGCGACGAACGGTTCGTTGAACGGAGTTGTTGCGGGTGCGCGACGACCGTTCGTGACAATTTGTCGGAAGTTCTGCGGGAACAATCCGAGAAGTCCAAGAGCTTGCCAAAGAAGCTTGTTGAAACTTGCCAAGAAGATCGTCACAGAGTCTAGGAGCTTGCCGGGAATCTGCTAGAGCATCACCGAGGGTTCGTCGGATGTTCGCCGGAAGTTCGCCGGAGGAAGCGATTGACGCACCAGAACACGAATTGCAATAATGATATCTTAATTATCGTAGTTAGTATGTAGATTAAGTTAGGATTGGGAGATGATCTCACTAACTTAATCAGGGGCCAATTGGGCCCTTAATAGACCCAAATTGGGTCGAATGAAACAGCTCATTCGGACCCAGAATTCCTAGCCGGCGGTGGCACCGCCCAGGAGACTCAGTCTCCCAGGAGTTCTGGGCGGTAGTACAGCCCTTGTCAGGCAGTGGTACCTGTTAGGATCGGAGCGGCACTAAGAGGGGGGGGGGTGAATTAGTGTAGCGGATTAAAACGTTGGTTTCGAACAATCTTTTGTACGATAAAAATCGGAATCGGAAGTGCTTATCTTGAAAGCTTATTCGCAAAGTTGTGCAGCAAAGGTAATGAGGAAATAAAGCAAGTAAGAAGGTTTGCAGTAATGTAAATAGCAGTAATGAAATGCAAACCAGAGATTGCGCCAATTTTAAAGTGGTTTGGTCAAATGACCTACATCCACTTGCGAGGCCCCTCTTCGATGAGGCTCCCACCTTCCACTAGTAAATCTCTTGAAAGGGAAGGGTAAATACCCCTCTTACAACTTTTTACAAGCGGTTCACTCTCTTACAGATTTTCAGCAAGAAAGAAGGAGGTGAACACTAGCAAATTGAAAACAAGACTAGCTAAGACTTTTCTAAGGCCTTTCTCTCAAACAATTGCTTCTCAAAAAGTTGTAATCTCAGTTGAGATTTGAGTGGGTATTTATAGGCCTCAAGAGGATTCAAATTTGGGCTCCAAAATTTGAATTCTCTTTGGGTTCCCGATGCTGGCGGTGCCACCGCCTGTCAGTGGTGGTGCCACCGCCTGTCAGTGTCAGACACTGATAGTGGACAGGCGGTGCCACCGCCAAGCCAAGTGGTGCCACCGACCAGCTCTCGGGTGCTGGGCGGTGCCACCGCCAAACCCTTCGGTTCACTGGTTGGGCTTCAAATTTATCCCAAACAAAGTCTAATTTTGGGCCCAGTTGGCCCCTAACTAGGATATAGGATTATCTTTTAATCCTAATCCTAATTACAAGTGAACTACATAACACAAAAAACATCCTAAGCAAGTTTTCAACCGCGAACGTCCAGTCTTGTTCCGGCGAGCTTTCCGACGAACTTCTTCCGACGGACTCCCAACAAGCTCCCGATCTTGTGATGACTTTAACGAGTAGCCGAGCCTTCTCGGTGATCTCCGTGAACCTCCGACGATCTCTTCGGCGAACTTCCGAAAATTCCGATAGGTTCCCGATTTCTTCTCGGTTGGTTCCGACAACATCTCCGACGATTCTTCGGACTCTTAAACGTCCATCGAACTTGACTCCGGTATTCTTGCTTTGTGTTTTCTAGTTATCATAGTTAATCCTGCACACTTAACTCAATAATATGGATTAGATCAATTAACCCATCAATTGATTTTATCATCAAAATCCGAGATTCAACAATCTCCCCCTTTTTGATGATGAAAATCAATTGATGACGGAGTTAAACATAACTCCCCCTATCTATATGCCATATTATGAGAAGATAAAAACACTTGAATTCCATCCCATTGAATTCAAGCATAAACCGATAAGTTCTAACCATAGAACTTATCGTTATTCTCATTAAGCATAAGTAAATGCGAAACTTCGATGAAAACAATTTTCAAGTCGAATGATAAGGGACAATTTTTACTATCACAGGAGATAAAGATTTTCAACATGAATTTCAGGATATACATGTTAGACATGCTTTACTATGACAGGAGATAAAGATTTTCAACATGAATTTCATGATATACATGTTAGACATGCTTTCAATATGATCAATCAATCTTGCGATATTCTCAAAGATTTTGCAAGGCATATAAGACATTCATATCACACAAGCTTTTGCAATTCATATAAGTCATGTAATCAAAATGGTACAATTCATCACTTTTATCTCCCTTTGTCATCAACAAAAAGAGAATGAGACTTGAAGCACATAATTTGTGATTATAACATCAGGAATTCAGCATTGATCATACAAATATTTTATCATTCAAAATTAAGTATGCTAAAATATTTCCGCAGAGTTCATCTTAAAGGAAAATTCAGCATTCATCCATTTTATCAAATCTCTTCTTTCTATAAATAACAAAAATTGTAGATGTACAAGGAAGAGATTGTGATAAAAAAATTTCAAGTAGTAACACAATAAGTCAAGATCATAATTCGAATACAAATCTATTCAAATTCAATTCATCAACTTGAAACTCATAATTAAGCTATAAAAATCAATTTCAAGATTCATAAAATATCATAAAATCATTAATCTTGCTCAGATGGGAGCGGTGTTTGGCTCAAGATAGGATAAAATAATTTAACATGTCATTTAGAATCGAAAGAGAAGGATCAGATTCACCGAGGAACGGAGAGAGGATAAAAAACTTTACGAAAAATCCATTCAAACAAGTTTATTCTTAGGGACAATTTAACATACCTAATTCCCTTCTAATAAATTCAAATTGGTCTTCATTCAAAGCTTTTATAAATATATCTGCTAATTGATGCTTTGTGTTAATGAATTCTAGAACAACATCATTGTTAAGGACATGATCGCGTATGAAATGATGCCTAACGTCGATGTTCTTAGTTCTAGAGTGCTGAATTGGATTTTTAGTAAGACATATGGCACTAGTATTATCACATTTTATGGGAATGCTTTTAAAGTGAATTCCATAGTCTTCTAATGTATTTTTCGTCCAAACAACTTGTGCACAGCATGCACTTGCAGCAATATATTCGGCTTCCGCCGTAGATAGTGCAACTGAATTTTATTTCTTGGAAGTCCAAGAAACAAGTGCATATCCTAAAAATTGGCATGTTCCGGATGTACTTTTTCTATCTATCCTGCATCCGCCAAAATCGGCATCTGCATAAGCTATTAAATCAAAATTTTCAGATTTTAGATACCACAATCCTAAATTTGGAGTTCTTTTAAGATACCTAAATATTCTTTTAACACTTTTAAGATGAGATAATTTAGGATTTGATTGAAACCTAGCGTAAAGTCCTGCACTAAACATAATATCCGGTCTAGTCGCGGTGAGGTAGAGTAGACTACCTATCATTCCCCTATATGTTTTTTAATCGAAATTTTCACTATTTTCATCCATATCTAACTTAGTCGCATTACTCATAGGGGTGTTTATTGCTTTTGAATTATCCATGTTAAATCATTTTAATAATTCTAATGTATATTTAGATTGGTTAAGAAATATATCATCACTAAGTTGTTTGATTTGTAATCCTAAAAAGAAAGTTAATTCACCCATTAAACTCATTTCAAATTCATGACTCATACATTTGGCAAATGATTCACATAGTGATTCATCCGAAGAGCCAAAAATAATATCGTCAACATAAATTTGCACAATAAGAAAATTATTTTTAAAATATTTAATAAACAATGTAGTATCAACCTTACCTTTGGTAAAATTATTTAAAATAAGAAAGGAACTAAGCCTTTCATACCAAGCTCTAGGAGCTTGTTTCAAGCCATAGAGAGCCTTAATCAATTTGAATACATGATTAGGAAGAAGATAATTTTTAAATCCGGGAGGTTGTTCGACATATACTTCTTTGGAAATAAAACCATTCAAGAAGGCACTTTTGACATCCATTTGAAATAGTTTAAAATTATTACTACTAGCATAGGCAAGGAGCATCCTTATGGCTTCTAATCAAGCCACGGGAGCAAAGGTTTCTTCATAATCGATACCTTCTTCTTGGTTGAAACCTTTGGCCACTAATCTAGCCTTGTTTCTAACCACGATACCATTTTCGTCTTGCTTGTTTCTAAAGACCCATTTAGTACCAATGACTAAATGGTCACTTGGTCTAGGAACAAGCTTCCATACCTTATTCCTCTCAAATTGATTCAATTCCTCTTGCATTGCAATAACCCAAAAATCATCTTTTATGGCCTCGTCAATGCATTTAGGTTCGATTTGAGAAAGGAAGGCGGCGTTAGCACAAAAATTCTTGAAAGAGGAACGAGTTTGAACCCCTTTTGATGTTTCTCCTATAATTAGCTCCTTTGGATGAGCATCTATATACTTCCATTCCTTGGGTAAGGAAATTTCAGAAGAAGGTGCATCTAAGTTGCTATTTTGAGGAGGGGGTTCATTTAAATTCAAATTATCAAAACCAAGATCATCATCAAAATCATTTTTTTTTTAATTTGAAATTTCATTAAAAACTACATGAATAGACTCTTCTATTACTAAGGTTCTTTTGTTAAAAACCCGAAAAGCCTTAGAAACGGAAGAGTAACCAAGAAAGATGCCTTCATCGGATTTAGCATCAAATTTTCCTATGGCATCCCTTTCATTCAAAATAAAGCATTTACAACCGAAAACTTTAAAATAGGAAATATTTGGTTTTTTGTATTCCATAATTCATAGGGAGTTTTTGATAGAGATGGTCTTATTAGGACCCTATTCATGATGTAGCAAGTCGTATTTACGACTTCGGCCCAAAAATACTTGGGTAGACTATGTTCATCTAACATCGTTCTTGCCATTTCTTGTAGGTTTCTATTTTTTCTTTCAACTACTCCATTTTGTTGGGGATTCCTCGGAGTGGAGAAGTTGTGATTGTATCCATTAACTTCACAAAAATTTTGAAAGTCACGGTTTTGAAATTCGCCACCGTGATCACTCCGAATTGATGAAATCATGAAACCTTTTTCGTTTTGAGTGAGTTTACAAAATTTAGAGAAACACTTGAAACAATCACTTTTGTGAGCTAAGAAATAGGTCCAAGTGTATCTAGTATAGTCATCCACAATTACAAACGCATATTTGCTTCCTCCTAGACTTGTCGTATCAATTGGTCCAAATAAGCCCAAATGAATCAATTGTAATGGTCTAGTGGTGCTAATTTGAGTTTTTGATTTGAAACTGGTTTTTATTTGTTTACCTAGTTGACATGCATCGCATACTTTGTCCTTAATAAACTTTATATTTGGAATTCCTCGCACTAATTCTCTAGATGAGATCTTAGATATTAATTTCATGCTTGCATGGCCTAGTCTCCTATGCCAAAGCCAAGCATCATCATTTAAAGCGGAGAAGCATATTTCATTACTTAGTTCATCAAGGTTGATGGTGTAGACATTATTTTGCTTTAATGCAATCATAGTTATGTTATGGTTTGGTTTTTCAATAATACACACATTTGATTCAAATCTAATGATATAACCTTTATCACATAATTGACTAACACTCAAGAGATTATGTTTCAATCCATCAACTAGTAAGACATCATCAATAGAAAATTTTAATTTGTTACCTATGGTTCCCTTGCCAATGATTTTGCCTTGGTTGTTATCTCCGAAGGTGACGTACCCTTCTTCTTTGCTAGAGAGCACAGAGAAATGAGATGGATCTCTAGTCATATGTCTTGAGCATCCACTATCTAGATACCATCTCTTGCTCCTAGCTTGTGATGGTGTATGTTTCTACAAGAAGGGATTATTTTTAGGTACCCATTTTCTTTTGGGTGCCTTAAAAACTGATTTAACTTGTTCATCATATTGCATAGAGTTGATCATGGTTCCTTTAGGAACCCAAATTAGTTTGTTCAGACTAATTTTCTTGAATGGACATTTATAAGTTTTATGTCCATATTTGCAACAAAAGTTGCAATTGCTTTGGTGCCGAACATGTAAGACGAGGCCTTTAATGAAGGTGGTTGGACTTTGGTGAGGACTTTTCACAAATCTGATTCCACTTCTTTTAGGAACGTGACCCTTATTTGTAAGGATTATGTTCAAAGATTTGCTACCAACCTCGAATTTCTTCAAGGTGTCCTTAAGTAGCAAGTTCTCCTTTTGGAGAGATTCTAGATCATGACATTTTATACATGGAGCTAAACTATCATGATATTTAGTTTTTAATTTATCGATATCACAAGTGAGACTATCACGCTCATTTTTTAGCAATTTGTATTTTCTACTAATTGTCTTACATTCATCAAATAACTCATGGAAAGCATTTAATAATTCATGATAAGGTAAATCTGCATCAATTAAATCCGTTACCTCTTCTCCGATGGCCATTAGGGCGTAATGAGCAACTTGCTCAGTGTTGGACTCCTCTTCTTCGGACGCGCTTGAATCATCCCACGTTGCCTTGAGCGCCTTCTTCTTTGATGTTCTCTTTTTGGCTTGAGGACAATCGTTCTTGTAGTGTCCCGGTTTTTTGCACTCATAGCAAATCACTTGGTCCTTCTTGTGTTCAAATTTATTTTTTGTATTATTTTTAAATTTGTTCTTTCTTAAATACTTTTTAAATTTTTGAGTCAAAAGTGCAATTTCATTGTCACTGTCCTCATCACTTGATGTTCCTTTCAAGTGGTCTTCTTATAATGTGAGTGCCATATCCTTCCTGTGCTTTGGAAGGGGGTTCTCGAGCTCGTCATGAGCTTGATATGTCATTTCG
The DNA here is from genome assembly GCF_036884655.1 of Musa acuminata AAA Group. Taxonomy (NCBI): domain Eukaryota; kingdom Viridiplantae; phylum Streptophyta; class Magnoliopsida; order Zingiberales; family Musaceae; genus Musa; species Musa acuminata. The sequence goes on along the minus strand of NC_088343.1, from coordinate 22,830,463 downwards.
TAGGTCATTAGAGACCCAATAAGTTCTTCAAGAGGGAATGTTTTAAGGTCTTTAGGCTCTTGAATTGCCGTAACTTTTGGATCCCAACTTTTAGGGAGGGATCTTAAGATTATAGTTACTAGTTCAAAGTTAGTAAAATCTTTACTAAGAGCTTTGAGTCCATTAATGACATCCGTAAACCGGGTGTACATGTCTCCGATGGACTCACTTGGTTTCATTCGGAAAAGTTCGTAAGAGTGCACAAGGATGTTGATTTTGGACTCTTTCACTCGGCTATTGCCTTCATGAGTGACCTCAAGAGTTCTCAAAATATCAAAAACCGAGTTACAAATTGAAACACGATTAAATTCATTTTTGTCTAGTGCAAAAAACAAGGCATTCATAGTCTTTGCATTTAAAGCAAAAACCTTCTTCCCCGATTCATTCCATTTGCTCATCGGAAGAGAAGATTTTTGAAATCCGTTTTCAACAATAGTCCAAAGCTCGAAATCCATGGAAATGAGGAAGATCCTCATACGAGTCTTCTAATAAGTATAATCCGACCCATTAAACAAGGGTGGACGTGTGATAGAATGACCCTCATGTATGCCGGAGTAAGCCATTTCTCTTGGGTATTAAACCAAATATGAGAGTGAGCCTAGCTCTGATACCAATTGTTAGGATTGGAGCGGCACTAAGAGGGGGGGGGGGGGGGTGAATTAGTGCAGCGGATTAAAACGTTGGTTTCGACAAATCTTTCGTACGATAAAAATCGAAATTGGAAGTGCTTATCTTGAAAGCGTATTCGTAAAGTTGTGCAGCAAAGGTAATGAGGAAATAAAGCAAGTAAGAAGGTTTGCAGTAATGTAAATAGCAGTAATGAAATGCAAACCAGAGATTGCGCCGATTTTAAAGTGGTTCGGTCAAATGACCTACATCCACTTGCGAGGCCCCTCTTCGATGAGGCTCCCACTTCCACTAGCAAATCTCTTGAAAGGGAAGGGTAAATAACCCTCTTACAACTTTTTACAAGTGGTTCACTCTCTTATAGATTTTCAACAAGAAAGAAGGAGGTGAACACTAGCAAATTGAAAACAAGACTAGCTAAGACTTTTCTAAGGCCTTTCTCTCAAACAATTGATTCTCAAAAAATTGTAATCTCAGCTGAGATTTGAGGGGTATTTATAGGCCTCAAGAGGATTCAAATTTGGGCTCTAAAATTTGAATTCTCTTTGGGTTCCCGATGCTGGCGGTGCCACCGCCTGTCAGTGGCGGTGCCACCGCCTATCAGTGTCAGACACTAATAGTGGACAGGCAGTGCCACCGCCCAGCCAAGCGGTGCCACCGCACCACTCTCGGGTGCTGGGAGGTGCCACCGCCAGACTCTTCGGTTCACTGGTTGGGCTTCAAATTTAGCCCAAACCAAGTCTAATTTTGGGCCCAGTTGGCCCCTAACCAGGATATAGGATTATCTCTTAATCCTAATCCTAATTACAAGTAAACTACATAACACAAAAAACATCCTAAGCAATTTTTCAACCGCGAACGTCCAGTCTTGTTCCGGCGAGCTTTTTGACGAACTTCTTCCAACGGACTCCCAGCAAGCTCCCGATCTTGTGATGACTTTAACGAGTAGCTGAGCCTTCTCGGTGATCTCCGTGAACCTCCGATGATCTCTTCGGCGAACTTTCAAAAATTCCGACAGGTTCCCGATTTCTTCTCGGTTGGTTCCGACAGCATCTCCGACGATTCTTCGGACTCTTAAACATAACTCCCCCATATTATTTATGTTTTCTGGTTATCGTAGTTAATCCTGCACACTTAACTCAATAATATGGATTAGATCAATTAACCCATCAATTGATTTTATCATCAAAATCCGAGATTCAACAATCTCCCCCTTTTTGATGATGACAATCAATTGATGACGGAGTTAAACATAACTCCCCTTATCTATATGCCATATTATGAGAAGATAAAAACACTTGAATTCCATCCCATTGAATTCATGAATAAACCGATAAGTTCTAACCATAGAACTTATCGTTATTCTCATTAAGCATAAGTAAATGCGAAACTTCGATGAAAATAATTTTCAAGTCGAATGATAAGAGATAATTTTTACTATGACAGGAGATAAAGATTTTCAACATGAATTTCATGATATACATGTCAGACATGCTTTACTATGATAGGAGATAAAGATTTTCAACATGAATTTCATGATATACATGTTAGACATGCTTTCAATATGATCAATCAATCTTGCGATATTCTCAAAGATTTTGCAAGGCATATAAGACATTCATATCACACAAGCTTTTGCAATTCATATAAGTCATGCAATCAAAATGGTATAAGTCATCACTTTTCTCCCCCTTTGTCATTAACAAAAAGGGAATGAGACTTGAAGCACATAATTTGTGATTATAACATCAGGAATTCAGCATTGATCATACAAAAATTTTATCATTCAAAATTAAGTATGCTAAAATATTTCCGCAGAGTTCATCTTAAAGGAAAATTCAGCATTCATCCATTTTATCAAATCTCTTCTTTCTATAAATAACAAAAATTGTAGATGTACAAGGAAGAGATTGTGATAAAAAAAATTTCAAGTAGTAACACAATAAGTCAAGATCATAATTCGAATACAAATCCATTCAAATTCAATTCGTCAACTTGAAACTCATAATCAAGCCATCAAAATCAATTTCGAGATTCACAAAATATCAAAAAATCATTAATCTTGATCAGATGGGAGCGGTGTTTGACTCAAGATAGGATAATATAATTTAACATATCATTTAGAATCGAAAGAGAAGGATCATATTCACCGAGGAACGGAGAGAGGATGAAAAACTTTACGGAAAATCCATTCAAACAAGTTTATTCTTAGGGACAATTTAACATACCTAATTCCCTTTTAATGAATTCAAATTGGTCTTCATTCAAAGCTTTTGTAAATATATCTGCTAATTGATGCTTTGTGTCAATGAATTCTAGAACAACATCATTGTTAAGGACATGATCACGTATGAAATGATGCCTAATGTCGATGTGCTTAGTTCTAGAGTGCTGAATTGGATTTTTAGTAAGACATATGACACTAGTATTATCACATTTTATGGGAAAGTTTTTAAAGTGAATTCCATAGTCTTCTAATGTATTTTTCATCCAAACAACTTGTGCACAGCATGCACTTGCAACAATGTATTCGGCTTCCGCCGTAGATAGTGCAACTGAATTTTATTTCTTTGAAGTCCAAGAAACAAGTGCATGTCCTAAAAATTGACATGTTCCTAATGTACTTTTTCTATCTATCCTGCATCCACCAAAATCGGCATCTGCATAAGCTATTAAATCAAAATTTTCAGATTTTAGATACCACAATCCTAAATTTGGAGTTCCTTTAAGATACCTAAATATTCTTTTAACACTTTTAAGATGAGATAATTTAAGATTTGATTGAAACTTAGTGCAAAGTCCTACACTAAACATAATATCCGGTCTAGTCGCGGTGAGGTAGTGTAGACTACCTATCATTCCCCTATATGTTTTTTGATCGAAATTTTCACTATTTCCATCCATATCTAACTTAGTCGCAGTACTCATAGGGGTGTTTATTGCTTTTGAATTATCCATGTTAAATCGTTTTAACAATTCTAATATATATTTAGATTGGTTAAGAAATATACCATCACTAAGTTGTTTGATTTGTAATCCTAAAAAGAAAGTTAATTCACCCATTAAACTCATTTTAAATTCATGACTCATACATTTGGCAAATGATTCACATAGTGATTCATCCGAAGAGCCAAAAATAATATCGTCAACATAAATTTACACAATAAGAAAATTATTTTTAAAATATTTAATAAACAATGTAGTATCAACCTTGCTTTTGGTAAAATTATTTAAAATAAGAAAGGAACTAAGCCTTTCATACCAAGCTCTAGGAGCTTGTTTCAAGCCATAGAGAGCTTTAGTCAATTTGATTATATGATTAGGAAGAAGAGAATTTTCAAATCCAGGAGGTTGTTCGACATATACTTCTTCGGATATAAAACCATTCAAGAAGTCACTTTTGACATCCATTTGAAATAGTTTTAAATTATTACTACTAGCATAGGCAAGGAGCATCCTTATGGCTTCTAATCGAGCCACGGGAGCGAAGGTTTCTTCGTAATCGATACCTTCTTCTTAGTTAAAACCTTTGGCCACTAATCTAGCCTTGTTTCTAACCACGATACCATTTTCGTCTTGCTTATTTCTAAAGACCCATTTAGTACCAATGACTAAATGGTTACTAGGTCTAGGAACAAGCTTCCATACCTTATTCCTCTCAAATTGATTCAATTCCTCTTGCATTGCAATAACCCAAAAATCATCTTTTATGGTCTCGTCAATGCATTTAGGTTCGATTTGAGAAAGGAAGGCGGCGTTAGCACAAAAATTCTTGAAAGAGGAACGAGTTTGAACCCCTTTTGATGTATCTCCTATAATTAGCTCCTTTAGATGAGCATCTATATACTTCCATTCCTTGGGCAATGAAATTTCAGAAGAAGGTGCATCCAAGTTGCTATTTTGAGGAGGGGGTTCATTTAAATTCAAATTATCAAAACCAAGATCATCATCACAATCATTTTTCTTTAAATTTGAAATTTTATTAAAAACTACATGAATAGAATCTTCTATTACTAAGATTCTTTTATTAAAAACCCGAAAAGCCTTAGAAACGGAAGAGTAACCAAGAAACATGCCTTCATCGGATTTAGCATCAAATTTTCCTAAGGCGTCCCTTTCATTCAAAATAAAGCATTTACAACCGAAAACTTTAAAATAGGAAATATTTGGTTTTTTGTTATTCCATAATTCATAGGGAGTTTTTGATAGAGATGGTCTTATTAGGACCCTATTCATGATGTAGCAAGTCGTATTTACGGCTTCGGCTCAAAAATACTTGGGTAGACTATGTTCATTTAACATCGTTCTTGCCATTTCTTGTAGGTTACTATTTTTTCTTTCAACTACTCCATTTTGTTGGGGATTCCTCGGAGTGGAGAAGTTGTGATTGTATCTATTAACTTCACAAAAATTTTGAAAGTCACGGTTTTGAAATTCGTCACTGTGATCACTTCGAATTGATGAAATCATGAAACCTTTTTCGTTTTGAGTGAGTTTACAAAATTTAGAAAAACACTTGAAACAATCACTTTTGTGAGCTAAGAAATAGGTCCAAGTGTATCTAGTATAGTCATCCACAATTACAAACGCATATTTGCTTCCTCCTTGAGTTATTATTGCTAGTAGTGGTACCACCCTTGTCAGGTGGTGGTACCACCTGAGCTCGGTCTTCGAGCACTGTCAGGTGGTTGTACTGCCCAGACTATGCGGTAGTACCGCTTAGTGACATATGACAGGCAGTAGTACCGCTCAATTATGGCAGTGGTACCGCCAGGACCCTTGAAATATGGGATTGGACACTTTTGAGCTTCAATTTCAAATTGATTAGGGCCTATAAACTACGATTGCTAAGACATATTCTAAGCAAGATAAGTCCGATTTCATCCGGCGAGCTTCCGACGATCTTTCCGGTGAACTTCTGACAATCTCTCGGTAATATTCCGGTAGACTTCCGGCAAGCTCCTGGACTTCACGATGATCTTTTTAGCGAGTTCCGACGAGCTTTTTTGGCAAGCTCCTGGACTTCTCGATTGGTTCTGGTAGAACTTGTGACGAACGTCTAGACTTTCGACGAACTCTCGAACTCCCAACGAAATCGCGTTCTTGACTTTAGGACTTGATTTTGCTTTATGTCTTGCTATCGTAGTCAATCCTGCACATATAAAAACACACTTCGATCTAGACAATTATTACTAAGCATGAATCATGTCGTCCGGTATGTCATTGGTCCATCGACGCTTCGTTCGATTCTTCGGCGCATCGTCCTCTCTCGCGGCCTATTGTCCAATTAGCCAGTTAACCTCCGTAACTCCGATATCCTTGGCGCAATATCCGCTTTTCTTGGCCCGATGCTCGAATCCATGACCCGAAGCCTTCTATCAATACGTCAACCGATCCTTCGGCCCGACGTCCAATCTTCTGCCATGTTTTCCTCCGGCCTAACATGATTCTTCCTACTTTAATTGTCTCTCCCTTATCGAAGAATCCTGCGTCACTCAAAACATAGATCAAATCATAAATACTATCAATTGATTTCATCATCAAAATCCGAGATTCAATAATCTCTCCCTTTTTGATGATGACAACCAATTGATGACAGAGTTAACCTTAACTCCCGGAGCTTAAACAAACTCCCCCTATCAATATGTCATATTGATAGAACTCTTGGATTCAAAAATCCAAGCAACATGTTATCATAAACTTATGCATAATATCATCATACTTTTCCCCCTTTATCATCAACAGAATGGAGAAGTGCAACTATCAAGTGTTTACATCATGCAATTTATAAGCTAGAAAATTTAGCAAGTGTTACATCATGCAAGCTATCAAGTTTTAGATATGCAAAGTAGTAAGATAGCAAGTTTACAACATATAAGCTAGTAAATTTTTCATAACTTTACAACATGCATAATCACCAAATCATCATTAATTTTAAAGTTGTGCAAGATTGCAAATTATGCAAGTTTGCATTTTTGCTTCTTAAGATAGGTAATCTATCAATTTTTTGGTGATGTTCAAGATAGCAAGCTCTTTCTTCCCTTTTGAGAAGTGCCATTTTTGCTTCCTTTGCAAATTGCAAGCTAGCAAAATTTTACATTATTTTACAACATACAAGCTAGCAATTTGACAAGTGTTACTTCTCTTTGAAGTAGGAAGGCTAGCAAGTTTTTGAAAGATAATGCAAGATAACAAGCTAGCAAGATACAATGTTTTACATAAAGCAAGCTAACAAGTTTTGCATTATACAAGCTAGTGAGTTTTTTTTGCAAACCTTTTGATATATGCAAGATAGTGTGTTTTTGCATCTACTTAAAATGTGCAAGCTAGCTAGCAAGCTATCTATCTCCCCCTTTGTCATTGTCAAAAAGAAGGGAAGAATACAATTTTGTATCTCTTTTTTCTTTTTTTAACAATTTTTAAATCATGACAAAGGATGAATAGCAAAGATGAAAAATCAAGTCATGAATGTTAAAACAATTTTTCATGATGAATATTTCATCATTGCATGCATCATTATCATAAGTTAAAGTATTACATGCATAATGCCAAATCATCATTTATAATTACATCAATATTCTTACTCTATGCATGATACTAAAAATAAATCAATCATCATATCATACATGATACTCATAAGCTAGTAAATTTATATCATTTTAGAGCATCAAAACAATATCATGAGTATTTCATGAATTCATATCATCACATGAAGAATATCAAGAAGAATTAGGTGATGAGATATACTTTAAGAATACAAGGAATTATACAAAGCCAAAAAATCATATCATGAAAGATGAGATCATGTAAATACCAAAAGACATGACTCATTTTGACAAATCTCCTCTTAAATATTCAAAGAGAAATCTTAGGAGATCAAATAATAAAAGATTTTCAAATGAAATTTTAAGTCATGAATTTTGAAAAAGATATTCTCTTTAGTAAATCACAAAAGGAAACATAGGAGAAAAAGATTTCAATTCATGCCTAAGAAATTTTATGATTCAAATTCAAATCTCAAGTAATTCCCAAGAATCAAAATCACGATATAGGTAAAAACTCATTCAAATTCAAATAATCAAAATCATCAAAATCTTTTCAGAAAATTCAAAGAAGACACCGTAAATAGATTCTCATGAGAACTTGATTCATGCATAATGTCTCAATTTTTCATGAATGCTATAAGAAATAATTTATTTCAATAAATCTCTTATTTTATAAGTGGATAAAAGAAACATAGGAGATTAAATGATATAATATCTTGATTCATGCATAAGAAATCTCAAGTTATAAATTT
>NC_088343.1:22650000-22817500 GCF_036884655.1 Musa acuminata AAA Group | reverse complement strand
AGCAAACTAGATTTTTATAGTGGTTCAGTCATCGTGACCTACATCCACTCCACCGATTCCTCTTCCATTGAGGCCACCGGCATCCACTATCGATCTTCCTTTAATAGGCAAAGAACAACCTCCTTCTTACACCCATCTTCTCCTTTTCACAGGTTTAGGAGATAACCTTTACAAGCACACACTCCTTTCTAAACATAATTCTAAGTTTAAGCTAGAGGAGGGGATTTCTCAAGAGATTTCTATAGCATTTTCTCACTTCTAAACTCTTTGTGCTTGTGTAAGTTAACCAGGGATGAGATAGGCTTCAAGTTGATTCAAACTCAGAGCCTAAAAAGGTCTCATCCTAGATTTCCTGGGTACTGGCGGTACCACCGTTGTTCCTGGGCGGTACTACCGTCATAGGATTTGTCACTAGGCGGTACCACCGCTTGACAGGGGCGGTACCACCGTTGGCAGCATTCACTACTGGTGGTACCACTACTCAACCTGGGCGGTACCACCGCCCATAATTCCTGGGATGTTGTTCCCCAAGCGGTGCCATTGTCGGCCAGTCTTTCAGCACCTTTGTTGGGCCTTGAATCCGGCCCAAACCAGCCCAAGTTTGGACCCAGTTGGCCCCTAACAGAGTTGATGGGATTACCTCCCAATCCCAACTCTAATTATGTGCTTATTACGATTCCTAAGACATATTCTAAGCAAGATAAGTCCGATTTCTTCTAGCGAGCTTTCGACGTTCTTCTGGCGAACTTCCGATGATCTCTCGATAATGTTCCGGTGGACTCCCAACAAGCTCCTGGACTTCACGATGATCTTCTTGGTGAGTTCTGATGAGCTTCTTTGGCAAGCTTCTAGACTTCTCGGTTGGTTCCGGCAAAGCTTTCGATGAACGTCTGGACTTCCGACGAACTCTTGAACTCCCAACGAAATCACGTTCTTGACTCTGGGACTTTATTTTGCTTTATGCCTTGCTATCGTAGTTAATCCTACAGGCATAAAAACACACTTCGATCTAGACAATTATTACTAAGCATGAATTATGTCGTTCGGCATGTCATTGGTCCATCGATGCTTCGTCCGATTCTTCGGCGCATCGTCCTCTCTTGCAGCCTATTGCCCAATCGGCCAATTGACCTCCGTAACTCCAATATCCTTGGTGCAATATCCGCTCTTCTTGGCCCGATGCCCGAATCCATGGCCTGAAGCCTTCTATCGATACATTGACTGATCCTTCGGCTCGACGTCCAATCTTCTGCCATGTTTTCCTCTGGCCTAACATGATTCTTCCTACTTTAATTGTCTCTCCCTTATCGAAGTATCCTGTGTCACTCAAAACACAGATTAAATCATAAATACTATCAATTGGTTTCATCATCAAAATCCAAGATTCAACAACCACCGCTTAGAAGACTGTGTCTGAGTGGTACCACCTCCTAGACTGGCAGTACCAATGCATGACAGTCTCGGAGACTGAGTTTGGGTGGTACCATCGCCTGACACAGTCTCGAAGACTGTGCCACGATAGTTTCACTAGTTGGATCACTGTTTGGGCCTTTTTACTTGGCCCAACATAGCCTAAACTTAGGTCCAATTGACTCCTAATTGAGTTGGCCCAATTCCAACCCAATTATGTGCTAACTACAAATTTTAAAGCATATACTAAGTAAATCAAGTCCGGTTAGTCTAGGTTTCTTCTAGCGAGCTTCTAGCAAACTTCCGACGATCTCTCGGCAATGCTCCAACGGACTCCCGATAAGCTCTTGGACTTTATGACGATCTTCTTGGTGAGTTCCGACGAGCTTCTTTGGCAAGCTCCTGGACTTCTCGGTCAATTTCGGTAGAACTTTCGATGAACTCTTGAACTCCCAAGGAAATCTCGTTCTTGACTTCGGGACTTTATTTTTCTTTATACCTTGATCGCTATCATAGTTAATCCTACACACTTAAAACCTACTTCAATCTAGACAACTATTATAAAGCAAATCAAATGTTATTCGCATGTCATTGGTTCATCGGCGCTTTATCCGAATCTTTGGTGCATCGTCTTCTCTTGTGGCCTATTACCCAATTGGCCAGTTGACCTCTACAACTCCGATATTCTTGGTGCAATTTCTGCTCTTCTTGGCCTGATGTTCGAACTCATGGCCTGAAGCCTTCTACCGATACGTCGACTGATCTTCCGGCTCGACGTCCAATCTTCCGACATGTTCTACTCCGGCCCAACTTGATTCTTATTGCTTTTAATTATCTTTCCTTGATCGAAGCTTCCTGCATCACTCAAAATGCAGATCAAATCATAAACACTATTAATTGATTTCATCATCAAAATTCAAGATTCAACAATCTCTCATTTTTTTATAATGACAATCAATTGATGACGGAGTTAACCTTAACTCCTATCAATATGCCATATTGATAGAACATTGACTTCAAAGTGAATTCAAGTCAAAGCAATATTTCATCATGAATATATGCAACACATTATATGCATATCATTGCATTGCATGCATCATTATCATAAGTTTTGCATGCATCATCATGGTATTAAAATATCAAAGTATATTTCATCCTACCATGATTCTCATATCATCATGTCTTCTCCCCCTTTGTCTTCAACAAAATGGAAAAGTACAACTATTAAGCTTTAGATATGTAATTTCAAATCATTGCATTGTAAACATAATCTCAAGTTTTATCATCAAGCAAGCTAGTAATAATTTTCTTTTTTCTCTCTTGAGAAGTGTAATTTTTTGCTTCCTTGGCAAAGCGCAAGCTAGCAAAATTTTACATCATTTTACTACATGCAAGCTAGCAATAATTTTGAGTTTTGCAAGTTTGTAAATTTTGCTAGATGCGTAAGCATGTTTTACTTTTTGAGATAGACAAAATAGCAATTTTTTTCTCTTGAGATTGCAAGCTAGCAATTCTTGATGATGTTCAAGATAGTAAGTTCTTTCTTCTCTTTTGAGAAGTGCAAGCTAGTAATTTTTATAATATTTTAGAACATGTAAGCTAGCAAATTTTACACATATGAAAGTTAGTAAAATTTTACATCTTTTGAGATGTGCAAGATAGACTATTTTTGCATCTTATTGAAATGTGTAACTTAGCAAACATTGCTTCTCTTGAGATTTGCAAGATAGCACTTCTTACTTCTCTTTTGAGATTAGCAAGCTAGCAAGTTTATCTCTTTTTGTGATGTGCACACTAGCAATTGTTTCTCCCCCTTTGTCATCGGCAAAAAGAGGGGAATAACAATACAATAGTGCAATTCATTTTTCCCTTTACAACAATTCTCAAAGATGATATAAGATATACAATCATAAATACAAGGGAGTATCGAAACATGAAAGAAAAATCAACTTATGTATATAATATTCCAAACATCAAAGCACATCATATCAAGTTGTGAGTATCAAAAAAATAATCAAGGAAATATTATGATTCATTTGGACAAATATTCTCTTTAATAAAATGAGAGAATCATAGTGAACGATATTGATTTATATAAAAATCTCAAGTCAAGATCATGGTTTGTTTGCATAATTCTCATTTTTAGTAAAAGAAGGAATCATAAAAAAAATCTTGATAAAAAAATTTAAGTTGTGATTCCGAGAAATCAAAAGAGAAACCATGATTTATTTGGATAAATCTCAATAGGAAGGAATGATACGAGAACACATAATAAAAGATCTTGATTCATAAATAATTTCAAGTTATAAATCTTGAGGAATCAAGAGAAAAAAAAAAATCATTCATTTTATAATACTCCTCTTTAGAAAATAATGAAAAGAGATCTTAGGAGGTTAAAGATCTTGAATAAAAAAATATCAAGTATCAAGTTCATTATTCAGATAAAACTCATTCAAATTTAACTTGTCAAATCATCAAAATCACTTTCAAGAGATTCAAAATGACGTAAATGGATTTATCAATTTCTTATTGAAAATTCGATAAGATAGAGATTGAGAAATTTTCAAAATGCATTCCCTTTTTAGTTGTTTCAATTGATTTCATACAAGCATGTCTTTATTTTCTATGTCAAATTTATGAATCATGTTTAAAAATAAAAAATAATATTTATCACAAAAATCATTAAGATTACAAGTGTAACATATAATTCCAAAACATAAGGTTTCAAATCTTTACTTCAAATTCTCATGCATAGTATAAAATCATCAAGCATGATACCAAAACTTTTAAAATTTTTATTACATCATTATGCATCATTAAATTATCAATCTTGATTTCATTAAACATAAAGCATTTTCAATCAAAATCAAAAAGCAATATGGAAATCAACATGATACATATTATTTCTTTTTAAAAACATACAAAGGATTAATCATTAGATTTAAATCTAACATTTTGTTCCTTTATCATAAAACATACAATTTTCATAATAATATATACATATATGTTGAATCTCGTATTTTGATGATGAAGCCACTTGATATGTGTTTATGTTTTAATCTGTGTTTTGAGTGACACAGGATGCTCCGATCAGGATGAGACAATTAAAGCAGGAAAAATCATGTTGTGCTGGAGGAACATGTCAGAAGATTGGACGTCGGGCCGGTGGATCGGTCGACGTATCGACAGAAGGCTTCGGGTCGTGGACTCGGGCATCGGGCCAAGAAGAGCGGGTATTGTGCTAAGGATATCGGAGTTGCAGAGTCAACTGACCGATTGGGCAATAGGCTGCAAGAGAGGACGATGCGCCGAAGAATCGGATGAAGCGTCGAGGGACCAATGACATGCCGGACAACTTGGTTAATTGCTTAGGATTAATTGTCTCAATCGAAGTTTTGTTTTAAGTGTGCAGGATTAACTATGATGGGAGTAAGAAATGCAGCAGGAGTTACGCCGGATTCAAGACTATGATCACGGTGGGAGTTCGAGAGTTCGATGGAAGTCCGGACGGTCGTCGGAGGTTCTGCGGGAACAAATCCAAGAAGTTCAGGAGCTTGCCAAAAGAAGCTCGTCGAAACTCGCCAAGTGGATTGTCGCAAGTCCAGGAGTTTGCCAGAAGTCCGTAGGATCATCACCGAGGGTTCATCGGATGATCGACGGAAGCTCGCCGGAAGAAGCGAATGACGCACCGGAGCAAGTTGCAGTAAATGTCTTAAGAAATTCGTAGTTAGCACGATGATTAAGTTAGAAATGGGAGGTGATCCCATTAACTTAATCTTGGAGCAATTGGGCCCTAGACAGACCCAAATTGGGCCGAATGGATCAGCCAATTCGGACCCAGATTTCTTGGCCAGAGGTGGCACCGCCCAGGGCTCAGTCTTTGAGCTCTGGCTGGGCGGTGCAACCGCCTCTGACAGAGGTGGAACCGCTTGAGCTCGGTCTCCGAGCTCTGGCAGGAGGTGCAACCGCCCCTGATAGGAGGTGGCACCGCCCAGAGGCTCAGTCTTCGAGCTCTGCCAAGCGGTGTAACCGCCCTAGTCAAGCAGTGTAACTGCCATACCCCGAAATTCCGGGAATTGACAGTTTTGAGCTCGGAATTTAAACTAGGTTAGAGTCTATAAATACCCCACCCTTTCAACAATGAAAGGGTAACAAAAACACACCGAAATCCTAATTTTATTCTATGATTTTTAGAGCTCAAAAGTGTTGTAAAGGCCAAAAGTTCTTCTCCCTCTTTTCTTCCAAATTCTGATCTTTTAAGAGAGGAGAGAAAATTCTGTAAGGGTTGTCTCCTAAGCATGTCAAAAGGAGTGAAACTGTAAAAGGGTGGTTGGCCTTTGCCTATTGAAGGAAGGCCTCTAGTGGACGTCGGTGACCTCGTCGGTGGAGGAAGCCAAAAGTGGATGTAGGTCAAGATTGACCGAACCACTCTAAAATTACGGTGCTCTCTGGTTTGCATTTACTTTGAGCATATTATCTTTACTGCAAACCTCCTCAATAGCTTACTGCCTTCTGTGCATTTACGATCGTGTTTCAAAGTTCAGTATTTTCCGAATCGGCGTTTAGATGTAAATCAGTTTTATCGTACGAACATCATATTTCAGTTTACGCTTATATTCTGATTTCCATCATAACTGCAAACTGCCTTTATAGATTCGCTTCAACTGCATCTGCTTGATCATAAGTTAAAGTGATTTACGAATCGACTTTTCTATCGAAATCACTTTTATCGTACTAACGTAGTTTTAATCGTCGAAAGTTTTTCGCTGCACTAATTCACCCGCCCTCTTAGTGCTCCTGATCTTAACAATATATATATATATATATATATATATATATATAACTAATCATGAAAAGTACCAAGTAATTTCATAGTAAGGAAAAAGAGATTCAATTGAGTCGCTTACCTTGTTGACGAAATCCGTCAAAGCGCAGTTCATCACCATGCCCTTGCTGGTTTACTCCTCATCTTCGGATGAACTCATTTTGTTTATAGTCACCTTGAGTGTCTTCTTCTTCTTTGGCAGCCTATTCTTTTTAAGTTTATTTTAATTCTTCGATTCTTGTTTTAAAATTTTCTTAAACTTTATTATTAAAAGTTCAAAGTCATCATCACTTAAGCTTTCACTCGAGTGGTCTTCATTTATTCTAAGTGTCAAATCCTTCCCATTCTTTGGAAGGTTCTTCTCAAGTTCATCATGTTCAACATATGTCATACAACTCATTTCATAGGTCATTAAAGACCCAATAAGTTCTTCGAATGAAAAATAGTTAAAGTTCTTTGATTCTTGTATTGTGGTTATTTTTGAATCTTAATTTTTAGAAAGCAATCATAAAACTTTTTTAACAAGTTCAAAATTTGAAAAACATTTGACAAGAGCTTTTAAACTATTGACAACATCCATAAAACGGGTGTACATGTCACCAATAGTTTTACTTAGTTTCTACGAAACAACTCGAAATCATGCATCAAAATATTAATTTGAGTCTTTAACTCTACTGGTACCTTCGTGTGTGATTTCGAGTGTGTGCCAAATGTCAAAAGCCATTTCATAAGTAGAAATCCGATTGAATTCATTTTTGTCTAAGGCGTAAAATAGAGCATTCATAGCTCTAGCATTTAAAGAAAAAGGTTTCATCTCCAAATCATTCCATTCATTCATTGGAGTAGAAGACTTTTGAAAACCGCTTTCGAAAATATTCCATAAATTCAAATCCTTAGAAAGTATGAAAACACTCATCCGAGTTTTCTAATAAGTGTAGTTCGTCCCATTGAACATGGGAGGACGAATGATAGGAAAGCCCACTTAAAAGCTAGAAAGAGCTATTTCTCTTGGGTGTTAAACCAAGTGAGAAATAACGTGGCTCTGATAACAATTGTTAGGAACGAATCTGCACTAAGAGGGGGGGAGGGGAGTGAATCAGTGCAGCAGATAAAATTACGTCGGTTCGAAAATCTTTCGTTCGATTAAAACCGATTGCGGAAAGATGTTAACTTGAAACACATTCGTAAGAGTGTGTAGGTAAAGTAATGAGGAAGTATGGCAGTTTGCAGTGAAGGTAAATAGCAAGAATATAAATGCAAACCGATTTATAGTGGTTCGATCGTCGTGACCTACATCCACTCCGTCGAGGCCACCTATATCCACTAACGAACTTCCTTCAATAGGCAAAGATCAACTACCCTTACAACTCTATTATCCTTTTAACAGGTTTAGGAGAGAACCTTTACAACCCCTTTTACTCCTCTCTTAAATAAGACTAACACTTAGAGCTTGAGAGAAGTTTTCAGAAGAGTACAATAGTGTTTTTGTTTCTTTTTCTCTCAATTCTTATGTATGTTAACCAGGGATGAGAGGGGTATTTATAGGCCTCAAGTGGATTCAAACTTGAAGCCTATAAGTGTCTCATCCCGGGTTTTTCGGGTCCTGGCGGTACCACCGCTTGTGTTGGGTGGTACCATCGCCTGCAGCACTAACACTGGATGGTACCATCGCCTAGTCTAGCGGTACCATCACCCAATCTGGCAGTATCACCACCTAGAAGACTGTATTTGGGCGGCACCACCACCCAGACTGATAGTCTCAAAGATTGAGTTTGGGTAGTACCATCGCCTAAACTAGCGGTACCACCGCCTGACACAATCTCGGAGACTATGCCACGACGGATTCACATGTTGGGTCACTATTTAGGCCTTTTCATTTGGCCCAACATAGCCCAAACTTAGATCCAATTGAACCCTAATTGAGTTGGCCTAATTCCAACCCAATTATGTGCTAACTACGAATTTTAAGGTATACACTAAGTAAATCAAGTCTAGTTAGTCTAGGTTTCTTCCGGCGAACTTCCAACTATCTCTCGGCAATGTTCCAACGGACTCCCAACAAGCTCCTAGACTTCATGATGATCTTCTTGGTGAGTTCCGATGGGCTTCTTTGGTATGCTCCTAGACTTCTTGGTAAATTATGGTAGAACTTTTGACGAACGTTTGGACTTCCGACGAACTCTCAAACTCCCAATGAAATCTCATTTTTGATTTCGGGACTTCATTTTGCTTTATGCCTTGATCATTATCATAGTTAATCCTGTACACTTAAAACCTATTTTGATTTAGAAAATTATTATAAAGCAAATTAAATGTTGTCCGACATTTCATTGGTTTATCGGCGCTTCATCCGAATCTTCGGCGCATCATCCTCTCTTGCGGCTTATTGCCTAATTGGCCAGTTGACCTCCACAACTTTTATATTCTTGGTGCAATTTCTTCTCTCCTTGGCCCGATGCCCGAACTCATGGCCCGAAACCTTCTACTGATACATCGATCGATCCTCCGGCTTGACGTTCAATCTTCTGACATATTCTACTCCGACTCAACATGATTCTTACTAATTTTAATTATCTTTCCTTGATTGAAGCTTCCTGCATCACTCAAAACACAGATCAAATCATAAACACTATTAATTGGTTTCATCATCAAAATCCGAGATTCAACAACTAATAATTGTCAAAGTGGCTTGGGATGATTGGCTTTTGGGATGTGAATGACAATGAAATTCTTATCATTTATAGGACATTTTAAACTATATTTTATATTATTGTATTGGTCTTGTAGCCATCAAAGTGACCTGTACTAATAACTTATAAAACTACATTAAGGAATTAGTCATAAATGATATTAACGAAATAATATTCACAATAACACACATAATTAGGAGATTTAGATAATAACAAAGGAGAATCTACTTTAAGTAATTATGTGATGAGGTAGGATGATACTGCTCTGGATATCCTTGTAATTTAGAGTTGTATTCCCAAAGGTAATAATATTTTTTCACAAGAATGATATCAGTCTTCCATAAATAATTTTATATGAATACTAGATATGTCAATATTTCACCCAAAAATAAAATATAAATAATATCAATAGTTCATTAAATTTTGGAAACTCAAAGCATTAGTGTTATTTTATATTTTATAGTAGTACTTCCATCCATACATTCTTATGCTTATAATGTCCCTGTACTCTTTGGATTAAATTATTTAGAATGGTTAGAGCATGTGCAATTTACATTGGGCATATTAGATCTTGACTTAGCATTGGTTGTTGAAAGGCCCATAGACTTGACTGATGAGAGTACTATGGAACAAGTTAATGAAATAAAGACTTGGGAAAGATCTGATAGGCTTAGTTTAATGTTCATAAGAATGTCGATTGTAAATAACATAAAGACTTCATTACCGATTGCAACTAGCACACGAAAATATTTAAAGGTTATTGAAGGCAGATTTAAATCTACTAATAAGTCATTGGTTGACACACTAATAAAAGAACTGATTACAGCTTAATATGATGACACTCAAGGAATTCAGGATCACATCCTTAATATGGCTGATAAAGCTGTAAAACTTAAAGCATTGAACATGAATATTGATGAGTCTTTCCTCGTGTAGTTCATTCTTAACTCTCTTCCCTCTTAGTTTGGCCCATTCAAGGTTCACTATAATACAAATAATGATAAGTGAGACTTAAATGAGTTAATTAGTATGTGTGTTCAGGAAGAATTGAGATTAAACCAGAAAAATTCATATCATATCATGACTACTACTCAAGGAGTTGGTAACAAGAAAAGAAAATTGAAGCATCATCCATTAAATAAATTTGTCAGGTCTAGAAATGTTAAACAAATTAATAAAAGGAATGTTTCTATAATAAATTATTTATTTTATGGTAAGAAAGGACATATGAAAAGGACTACATTAAATGCAAGACTTGGTTTGAAAAGAAAGACATAAACTCGACCTTTGTATGTTTCGAATCAAACATTACAGAAGTTCCTTCGAATACTTGGTGGATTGATTCTGGTGTTTCAACTCATGTTACCAATAATATATAGGGATTTCTTTCAATCCAAAAAATAAAGGAATATAAAAGATTCATCATTATGGAAAATCGTCTCAAAGCGAAAGTCATATCAGTGGGGACTTATCGTCTACGCCTAAAGATGGGTAATTTGATAGATCTTGTTGAAACATGTTATATTCTTATTATTTCTAGAAATTTAGTTTTTCTATTTAGAATTAATGAGTTAGGATATTCTATTTCTTTTGGTAGTAGTAAACTTAGTATATTTTATGATTCAATAAAAGTTGGTTTTGGAATTTGTGTAATGGTTTTTATAGAATTAATTTGAATTTTGACTTTGCAAAGACATTATTGATCCTGCAATCAAGTGTTGGATTGAAACACAGTTTCAGTAATAAAAGATCTTCTATACTGTGACATAGATGATTGATGTATATCTACAAGAAAAGAATGGTAAGATTAGTGAAGGATAATATTTTGGAACATTTAGACTTCATTAATTTTGATGTTTGTATAGATTACATTAAGGGAAAGCAAACTAAACATATAAAAAAAAATACAATAAGAAGTAAAAAACTTGAGATTATTCATATTGATATATGCGGACCACTTTATATTTCTTATTTTAGTGAAGAAATATATTTCATCACATTTATAGATGACCTATCTAGATATGACTATGTTTATCTAATACCTAAAAAGTCTCAAGCCATTAACACTCTTGAAATGTACATAAATGAGGTCGAGAGACAATTAGATAGATATGATGAATTCGGTAAGAATATTGGTCCTTTTGCTAGATACTTAGAACAATGGGGTATTTATGCTTAATATACATTACCAGGTATACCACAGTAGAATGATATTGTTGATAGGCGAAATCGGACTCTTATGGATATGGTTAGGAGTATGATGAGTTATTCCATTATACTTGAGTCAATATGGGATGAAGTTCTTAGGATAACTATGTACATTTTGAATAGAGTTCCTAGTAAGTCGGTTCCATCAACTTTATTTGAGTTATGGATTAGTTGGAAGCCCAATTTGAGACATTTATATATTTAGGGGTGTCCTGCAGAGATAAGAGTATTCAATTTATATGAAAAGAAATTAGATCCAAGAACTATTTTTGGATATTTTATAGGTTATCCAAAAAAATCCAAGGGATATAGATTTTATTGTCCTAATTATAGTACGAGGATAATAGAATCTGGTAATGCAAGATTTCTAGAAAATAGAAAAATTAATGGGAGTGAAAAATCTTAAAGGATAAATTTTGATATTGAGGAGATTCAAGTTAATTCTCCCATATCATCTCCTATTCGAGAAATTATTATTCCTTAAATCAATAAGAGAATTGATGAGGGTGAACAATAAAATAACATCAATGAACTCTCACATGATGTTGATGTCACTACTGATGATCTTGTAGAACAATCATAATTGATAGTTTTAAGAATATCTCAAAGGAAAATGAAATATGTAATTTCTGATGATTATGTGGTATATCTATACAAATCAGATTATGATATAGGAATCAAAAGAGCTCCTTATCATTTTCACAAGCCATAGAAAGTAATGATTTTGAAATATCGCATGATGCAATGAAAGAAGAGTTAAAATCAATGGTCTATAATGGTGTTTGGAAACTCGTTGAATTTCCTAATAATTGTAAAAGAGTCGGTTATAAATGGGTCTTTAAGACAAAATGTGACTCAATGGGTAATATCGAATGATATAAAGCTAGACTTGTGGCCAAAGAATTTTCTCAAAAAGAAGACATCGACTACAATGAGACTTTTTCTCTGGTTTCTAAGAAGGACTCATTGAGAATCGTCATAGCATTAGTAGCTCATTATGATCTTGTGTTACATCAGATGGATATGAAAACAACATTTCTGAATAGGGATTTGGATGATGAAATCTATATGGTCAACATGAAGGATTTATATAAAAGGAAAAGGAAAGTTGGGCTTGTAAACTTAAGAAATTTATTTATGATATTAAACAAGCTTCAAGACAATGATAAATAAAGTTTCATAATACTATTATTTCCTTCGGATTTAAGGAAAACAATGTTGATCAGTGCATACATTTGAAGGTAAGTGGGAGCAAGTTTATTATATTGGTCTTATATGTGAATGATGTTTTATTCGCTAGTAGTGATCTTGGTTTATTGCACGAAACCAAGATATTTCTCAGCAAAAACTTTAAAATGGTTGATATGAATGAGGTAGCCTACGTTATTTGCATTGAGATATTCAGAGATAGATATTAAGGATTGTTATGATTGTCTTAGAAAGGATACATTAATCATATCTTGGAGAGATTTAATATATAGTTTTGCTCAACCAATGATATACCTATTACTAAAGGTGAAAAATTCAACCAAAACCAATACCCAAAAAATAACTTAGAAAGAATTAAATGAAGAATATTTTTTATGGGTGGGCAGTTGAAAGTCTATTATATGCTCAAACTTGTACAAGACTATATATCAGTTTTGCAGTTGCAATGTTGGTTAGATATCAAAGCAACCCAGGAATGGAACATTGAAAAGTTGCAAATATAGTAACGAGATATCTGTAGGGGACAAAAGATATATGCTCACAAACAAGATATCAGATTAGCTTGAAATGATTGGATATTTAGATGCAAATTTTGCAAATGACCTAGATAATAGAAAGTCTACCTTAGGATTTGTATTCATGTTAGTTAGTGGGACAATTTCTTGGAAAAGTGCAAAGATCGCTTATTGCATCAACAACAATGGAAGTTAAATTTGTGGCATACTTTGAGGCCATAAATCAACTTTATGGTTGAGAAATTTCATTTCAGGACTTAGTGTGGTCGACTCAATTGCCAAGACGCTAAAGTGTTAGGATCAATACGACACTAGGGGGAGGGGCATGAATTAGTGCAGCGATAAAAATGATGATTGTGATTCCAAATCTTTCCGAGTTGATAAAAATGTAATAAAAAAATCATATCGAGAAGATGCTGACTTGAAATAAATGTACAATGCAGAGTGTAGATAAGTAATAAAAGTAAGCAATAAGGAAAGAACATATTGGATATATAGTGGTTCGGTCGTTGTGACCTATGTCCACTTTCGATTCCTCCTCCGTCAAGGTCACCGGTGTCTACTAATGGTCCTCCTTTAATGGGTGAAGATTAACCACCCTCTTATAACACTTTCTTCTTTTCACGGGTTTAAGAGACAACCTTTACAAGCTTCATACCTCACTTAAATGATCACAAGACTTTTACAATACTTTCACACCCCAACACCTTAAGATTTTATTCACACTTTGTTACTCTTTCATGTAGAAAAGAGTAGGGTATTTATAGGCCATAATGGCTTCAAGATTGGAGCCAAAAAGTGTCTCATCCCAGATTTTCGGGATACTGGTGGTACCATCACCATTATTGGGTGGTACTACTGCCTGCAGACTGACACTAGGTGGTACCATCGCTCAGTCTAGCAGTACTACTGCCTGATAGAGTCTCAGAGACTTGGCTCTGGCAGTACCACCGCTTGTCGGCATTAACTGTTGGTGGTATCACCACATGATAATATTAACTATAAGCAGTACCACCACCTAGTCTGGGTGGTGCCACCGCCCAAACCACATGGAAGGCTGAGCCTCAGGTGGTTCCACCACTAGATTGGGATCCAGGTCATTGTTTGGGCCATTAGTCCAGCCCAAACCAGCCTTGAATCGGGCCCAATTTGCCCTTAACTGGGTTAGTGGAATTACCTCCCAATCCTAACTTAATCTAAATTCTAACTACGATAATTAAGGCATTAACTAATCCATCTTTTTCCAATATGTCAATTGTTCTTTCGGTGAAATCTCAACGAACTTCCGATGAACACTCGGTAAGCTTAGGGGGAACTCCCGACGAATTCTTGGCGAACTCCCGATAAACTCTCAGCGAACTCCTGATGAACTCTCAGTGAGCTCCCGATGAACTCTCGGTGAGCTTCCGTCACATTGTCCGAATCTTTGACGTATCATCCAATTTTTAACTCCGGCCCAACATCTACTTTATGCCTTATTTATTATCGTAGTTAATCCTACAACACTCTTCTCGACATATGGATTAGATTAATAATTTATCAATTGATTTTATCATCAAAATCCAAGAGTCAACAATCTCTCCCTTTTGATGATGACAACCAATTGATGATGGAGTTAACCTTAACTCCCCCTATCTATGTGCCATATTGAAAAAAGGCAAACTTGAATTCAAAAGGAATCATAACCTTTGAATTCAAGTTACACACTTTCGATCGTAGTGATCAAATGCAATATATCATATCAAAATTTCGTATGTTATGCATCATTATAGTTTCAAATTAGAACATGCACAATTTCAAAACATTATATTTCATCCTCACTTCATGCATGATACCAAAAATTAATCAACATCACTTTGGGCATAACACATATGATACTAAAGCATTTATGATACCAAAATTAACATCATTTTGGACATAGCATACATGATGCTAAGACATTAAAATTTTAAGCATTTATCACTTCATGCATGATACCAAAATTAAATCAACATTTTGCTTATGATACAATTCATTTATCATTTCTCCCCCATTGTATCAACAAAAAGGAGAATCATTCAACAATTTATGCAAGTATTTTAAACTATTCAAGTAAGTTTTATACTAATTTATGCAAGCTAGCAAATTAGTGAAATGAGAAGTTAAGCAAAACCTTTGTAAGATAACTCCTTTTGCTTTTTAAAATGGGCAAGCTAGCATTATTGATTTAGATGTGTATGCACTTTTTGGTTCTTCTTGAGATGTGTAAGTTTCTTTCTTCCTTTTGTCAAAAAAATAAAAAGGAGAGGAAAAAGAAGGGAGGAATTCATTCATTATAAGAAACATCTAGTTATAAGGACCAAATCCATGAAAAATAAGTTTAATTGAATCAAGCTTCTACTGTAGCAAAGAGAAAGGATTAATCAAAAAGATTAAAATGTGCATATCAAATCTCATTTCTTGTAAATAGAAGGAAAAATGATTCATAAGAATTAATTATCGCATAAAAGATCAAGTCATTAATCCAAAGATCCATGAAATAAGGCTTTTCCTTTGCAAATAGGAGGAAGGACTCATAATCATCACATGAAAAATAAGGAATCAAGTTGTGAATACCAAAAGTCTATAAATCAAATCTTTTCTTTTTTAAATAGCAAGAGGAAGGATTCATAGGAAATGATCTCGATTTAAAAGGAAAATTAAAGTTATGAAAAAAATGAGAAATCCAAAAAATGTATAAAATAATTCATGTATTCAGAAGATTTAACATGCCTAATTCTCTTCTAATAAAATCAAATTGTTCCTCATTTAAAGGTTTTATAAAAAATCAGCTAATTGATGTTATGTATCAATAAATTCTAAAGATATGTCATGATTATTAGTATAATCTCTTATAAAATGATGCAGAATATCAATATATTTAATTTTAGATTATTGAGTGAGATTTTTTGTTAAACATATTATACTAGTGTTATCACATTTTATAGGTGTATTTTTCAAGTGAATTCCATAATATTCTAAAGTGTTTTTTATCTAGAAAACTTGTGCACAACATGCACCTTCTGCTATATACTCAACTTCGGTTGTAGATAATGCAACCGAGTTGTGTTTCTTGGAAGACCAAGAGACAAGTACATGACCTAAGAGTTGACATGTTCTTGATATATTTTTTCTATCTATTTGACAACCAGCAAAATTAGTATTAGCATAAGCAAGTAACTCAAAGTTTTTAGAATTTGGATACCATAGTCCTAGATTAAGGTTCCTTTTAGATATCTAAAAATCCTTTTAACAGCTTTTAAGTGAGATTACTTGAGATTATATTGAAATCTAGTGCATAGTCTAACACTAAACATGATATCGGGTCTAGTTGCTGTAAGGTATAATAAACTATCTATCATAATCCTATAAGTCTTTTGATCAAACCAGTCTCCCTTAGTGTCTATATCTAGTTTTGTAGAAATGCTCATTGGTATATTAATAGCTTTAGCACTATCCATATTAAATCGTTTCAATAGATCTAAAGCATACTTAGTCTAACTAATAAAAATTTTATCACTTAGTTGCTTAATTTGTAATCCTAAGAAAAAGGTTAATTCGCCCATTAAGCTCATTTCAAACTTTTGACTCACACTTTTGGTAAACGATTCATACAAAGATTCACTTGAAGAATCGAAAATGATATCATCAACATAAATTTGGACAATGAGAAAATTATTTTTAAAATATTTAATAAATAACGTAGTATAGATTTTGCCTTTCATAAAATTATTTGAATAAGGAAAGAACTAAGCCTCTTAAACCAAGCCCTAGGGATTATTTTAATCCATAGAGAGCCTTAATCAACTTAAGCATATGATTCATAAAGTTAGCATTCTCAAATCCGAGAGGTTATTCAACATAAACTTCTTCGGAAATAAAGCCATTAAGAAAAATACTTTTAACATCCATTCAAAATAATGTAAAATTATTACAACTAGCATAGGCAAGGAGAATCCTTATGACTTCAAGTCTAGCCATAGGAGCGAATGTTTTTTCATAATCGATACCTTCTTCTTAGTTAAAACCTTTGGTCACTAATCTAATCTTATTTCTAAACACGATACTAAGTTCATCTTGCTTATTTTTAAGACCCATTTAGTACCAATTACTAAATAGTCACTAGGTCTAGGAACAAGCTTCCATATCTCATTTCTCTCAAATTGATTTAATTCCTCATACATTGCAATAACCCATAAATCATCTTTTAGGGCCTCGTTAATGCATTTAGGTTCAATTTGAGATAAATAGGCTGCATTCACACAAAAAATTTTTAGAGAAGAACAAGTTTGAATACCTTCTGATGTGTCTCCAATGATTAGCTCTTTAGGATGAGCATCTATATACTTCCAATGCCTAGGTAAGGATTCTTTGGAAGAAGATGCATTCAAGTTGGTAGTGGGAGGAGAGGTTTCATTCAAATTTGAAGCATCAAAATCATTTTTTTTAAATTCAGAAACCTCATTGAAAATAATATGAATAGATTCTTCTATGACTAAAGTTGTTTTATTAAATATATGAAATGCTTTAGAAGTAGAAGAATATCCAAGAAAAATACCTTTATCAGATTTTGCATCAAATTTTTCTAATGTATCTTTTTCATTTAAAACAAAATATTTACAATTGAAAAATTTAAAATATAAAATATTGGGTTTTTTGTTATTTCATAATTCATAAGGAGTTTAGGAAAGTAATGGTATTACTAGAACCCTATTCATGACATAGCATGTCATGTTAACAGTTTCGGCTCAAAAATTGTTGAATCTCGGATTTTGATGATGAAGTCAATTGTAAATTGTTTGATCTAATCTATATGTTGAGAAAAATATGTAGGATTAACTATGATAAGTAGTAAGACATAAAGTAGATGTTGCCAGAGTCGTTGAACTCGCCATAAGACTCGTTGAACTCGCCATAAGACCGGGAGCATGTTGGGAGTCTGCCGAAAGAAATTCGAGGGTGTACCGGAAGTCCATCGGAAGTTCGCTGGAAAGCTCGCCAGAAGGAAACTCGATGTTGCCGCTTAAAATTTTGCTTAGGACTATGTATTAATTTCGTAGTTTGCATATAATTTAGGTTAGGATTAAGGGTTAATCCTATAACTCGATTAAAGGCCAATTGGTCCCGAGTTTGGATTGCTTTGGGCCATGTTTGGAGCCCAACCAATGAGCTAGAATAGTTCAGGCGGTGGCATCGCCCAGAACCCGAGAGGTCCGATGGTGGCACCGCTAGTACACTGCCGGACTCGGCGATGGCACCACCCAGAACCCAAGAGGTCTGACGGTGGCACCGTTAGTACACTATCAGTGTCAGACACTGACTATTGGGAAATCTGGGGGCGACATCACCTGCGTAGCGAAAGAACAAGAAAATAAAATCCCCTATTCCCAAAGAGATGTTCGTCATTGTGCAAACTGGTGCGCAAAATCTGTGAAACTTAAAACTGCGTATAGAGTAGATTGTGTTACCTAGTGAGATCGTACATCCCTGTTTCCTTACAGATCTTTAGGAGAGGGTGAAGGAGGTCAAGTGTCCTCCTCTCTAGCCGTGATCCACACAGTAGGGCTATGACAACGCTCCTCAAAACTCCATGGCAGCTATAAGGTGGAGAGGGGGTGGAGAATATGAGAGGCAAGCAAAGGCTCTAGCCTATGAGGCTCTGAATCCCTCCTATTTATAGAGGCCCCCTGTCAAAACCTAATGGATCCTCCCCTAGTGGGTATTCGATCTGCATCCAATTACCCAAGCCTTTTCGATTAGTAGATCTCTATCCAATAATCTCTCATGGGCTCTTATTAGATCTCGTCCATGGGATCCAATAATTCAGGAGCTTATTAGATATCCAATAAGATAGGGGCTCTGGCGGATATCTCATATCTGAACCTCTACTCATCGTAATGTCTACCATATGTGTGTGACCCTCTAGGCCCAATATCGAGCTGGCCGTGAGTTATACCTGTCAGAACTCCTTCTAACTTAGTGAATTATTATCTCTATAATAATTCACTCGACTCATCGACTACAGACGTACTAGGCTACTACGCCATAGTCCCAATACGATACAGGGGAATCCAATCCATTGGACCTGTCTATCCTCAGTTACCGTGTACCTATAGTCCCTCATCCATCTAATATCACAAAGACCATATATCGAATATGGTGCTGTCAGACCCATATGGTTTCTACTCAAGTCTCGCTCTAATCGGATTCTCCCGGAGGACTCTTTCTCTCTCAACCCGAATGACCCTGGCCAGGGATTTGTTTGAGCAAGAACACATAGGATATTCCTCTCATGACGCTGAGAGTGGATGATCCTTTATCGACACTCAATAGCCCTCGTAAGGTCGACTACCACTCCTAATGACCAGTTGTACTAGATCAAGGACATCTAAACCTATAAGTCTGGTATCAAAGAGTGGAGCACTCATACTAGACATCCTTAGTGTCTCAAGTCTAATGACCAAATACACCACTAGGACTATAGAATCACTGTCTGACAATAAGGCATTATCAACCATCCAGCATTCCAAAAGCGGATCAATCATTGAACTCATTCTCCAATGAGCACCTGTACTATATTCCTAGTGTCCCTATACGAGCATCTATGAGACCAGCTGCATCCATCATATGGATGGGTATACAATACACCAGTCTGTCCGGTTATCATGATGTCCCTCTCGAGTAACCTATGACCGGGATTATTTAGGATCTGTGTTTAAACGTGAATCGGTCTCATTATTGTGATCTCATCACGGTACGATTCCCATTGCATGGATCCAAGGATATCACAATATATACATGCATATATGCAATAATCAATATAAAGTGATAAATACCAAAATATAATAAGCAAAAAGATTCCTTGTCAAGTCATCCATGCCATCACTCACATGATTAGCTTGTTGGGTACCTATGACTAGCAATCTCCCACTTGACCTAAAGCCAATCACCTATGTGTTTGATCCCCATCAGACCCCTATGACGCTCAAAGATAATTTGAGATAACGGCTTTGTCAGTGGATCTGCAATGTTATCTTTGGATGAAACTCTTTCCACTGCTACATCTCCTCGGGTTAGGATCTCTCTGACAAGGTGGAACCTCCTTAGAACATGCTTAGATTTCTGATTAGACCTGGGTTCCTTCGCTTGAGCAATCGCCCCGTTGTTGTCACAATATAACGAAATCGACTCCTCGCTATCCGGCACGACTCCCAAATCTTTGATGAACTTCTTCACCCAGACTCCCTCCTTTGCTGCATCTAATGCAGTAATGTACTCTGCCTCTGTGGTCGAGTCAACAATAGTATCTTGCTTGGAACTCTTCCAGCACACTACTCCTCCATTCAAGGTGTACATATACCCCGAATTTGACTTGCTATCATCGACATCAGACTAAAAACTTGAGTCTGTGTAGCCTTCAACCTTGAGGCTATTATCTCCAAATACTAGTAAAAGATCCTTAGTCCTTCTCAAGTACTTAAGGATACACTTCACTGCTTTCCAGTGCTCCAAGCTTAGATCCGCCTGATACCTCCTCGTGACACTCAGAGCATATGCTATATCAGGCCTAGTACATAGCATAGTATACATGATAGACCCTATCGCTAAGGCAGAAGGTATCATATCCATGTTTGCCCTTTCTTCTGGTGTCTTTGGGGACATACTCCTAGAAAGCGATATCCTATGTCTCATCGGTATGAGACCTCTCTTGGAATTTTTCATGCCAAATATTTTGACAATGGTTTCTATGTACCTGGACTAGGACAAGCCAAGCATCCTCTTGGATCTGTCTCTATAGATTCGAATCCCCAAGATACATTATGCTTCCCCTAAGTCCTTCATGGAGAAGTGTCTAAATAACCAAGTATTTACGATGGATAGCATTCCTACTTCATTCCCAATGATCAGGATATCATCCACATATAACACTAAAAATGTGATAGTGCTCCCACTTACCTTCCTGTACACACAAGGCTAATCTTTATTCTTAACGAAGTCATAAAATCTGATTGCCTCGTCAAATATTATGTTCCAACTTCGGGAAGCTTACTTTAGTCCATAAATGGATATAAGCAACCTGCACACCTTATTTGGGAAGTTCTTAGACACGAATCCCTCATGTTGTATTATATACACCTCCTTCTCGATGTTCCCATTGAGGAATGCAGTTTTCACATCCATCTGCCAGATCTCATAATCATAGTGTGTTGCAATAGCCAAAGAATTCGGATGGATTTTAGTAATTCTACGGGTGAGAAGGTTTCGTCATAGTCAACACCTTGCTTTTGACGATACCCCTTATCCACTAGCCTTGCTTTATAGGTCTCTACCTTTCCATTTGCTCCGATCTTTTTCTTAAAGATCCACTTGCAATCGATAGGTACAATACCTTCGGGCACATCAACTAGGTTCCAAACCTTGTTGGAGTACATAGAATCCATCTTAGAATTCATGGCTTATTGCCACTTCCTGGAGTCTCTACTCATAATAGCCTCCTCATAGTTCTGAGGATCAATATCCTTAACATCTTCTCCTCTAATATGTCCCACATATCTCTCAAGAGGATAGGATATTCTATCGGACCTACATAAAGTTGGAACTTGTGTGTTAGGTACCTGAACAAACTCGGGCTGTAGAGTGGTGCTTGAGCTAGGTTCTCCAACCTCGCACAACTCCATCATGCTCCTACTATCTCCGCCAAGAATGTGTTCCTTCTCAAGGAACACTGCTCTCTTAGCTACAAAGACCTTTTAATCCTCGAGATGATAAAAATAATACCCACAAGTTTCCTTGGGGTATCTCTGTTAAAACCCTTGCAGATTCTAAACTTGGGGTTGATCACTTTAGGGGATCAGCCTCCTTGGAATTCTATAGGGGTTCGTCCCTCCAAGTTGCTGCTCAAAGGCTGCAGAAAAGATTCATCTATTGCTTATGAAAAGAGGAGGAATACATGGCTATTTATAGGGCTTCTAAACCCTAACTCCTAATAGGACTCCTACTTAAGACTCTTACTTCTAACCAACTCCTAAGAGGACTCCTACACAAGACTCCTATTGTCACGCCCCGCTAAATTTTTTTCTTTTTTTTTTGTATTATAATTCAACAACAATTCATTCCAGGATCCGTTCACACATTTGAGGATACTGAGAAAACATTC
Source organism: Musa acuminata AAA Group (assembly GCF_036884655.1). NCBI lineage: Eukaryota > Viridiplantae > Streptophyta > Magnoliopsida > Zingiberales > Musaceae > Musa > Musa acuminata. The sequence goes on along the minus strand of NC_088343.1, from coordinate 22,795,468 downwards.
AGGTCATTCATATCTATAATTTTCCAATTCATAAAACCTATGCAGTTTATAATCATACTATAATATCACTTAATGATTCACAAAATCCAAAGCCAACTCAACTAAACCATAACCACATCATAAATCCATAAGCGTAGCAATCTATACAATCACAAAACCAACATGTATTACATGTTTATATCATTACACAGTTTAAACTTTAACATTCCCAAAATCCCAAAGCAAGAGGTACTTTCCAAATATTTACAAGATACATCAATCTAGATTTGTCGTTGATACACACAAAAGAACTTATACAATATCAACTTATTAATTACGAAAGATTTGCCCCAAAACCTTCTAGCTTTCCACTACCTCAACCCAATTCTAGCTTTTCAGTGCATAACAAGCTACCTTGAAAAATTTATATAGCAACGAGGTGAGCATAAAGAGCTCAGCAAGCGACTAACATATCCATGGCGATAGGAGAAGTTCAAGCAGGCTTAGTATCAAGATAACAAAAGCAGAAATACAAGTGTTCATTTGAAGTCATCTCATTTGATATAAAATCACAAAGGTTTACCTCGTTCAAAAACAGGCATTAGACATAACAATAGAAGAAAGGAAATTGGAGCATATCATTGGCATAAGGAGCATATCGATGACATATGATAATTTCAAGGCATAACAAAGACGTAAGGAGCATTTTGGATATCTATGGCATATGAAACAGTTCGGAACATATCAATGGTGAATGAAATGCTTTAGAACGTATCAATGGCATATGGAAATATTTCGGAAGCATAAGAAGCATTTCAGAACATATCAAAGAACAAATATGAAATAGAAGCTCAAACGTAGTACTCTAGCATAGTGCATGTGAGGATTAACTCAGTGGTGGCTCCACGCCATGATGAGTTCTCGACTCTATCCACGGGTAGCCCTTTCCTACTCGAGCCCTCTCACCCTACCCAAGTGCTAGGTTAGCTCTGAATTTTATATCAAACAGATAGAAGGTGAAGTGGGATCATAACATAATATGGTCCATCCATTTCTAGATGACCACCAAGCATAAGTCTCCCACGTTTGGGAGCTCCATCCACCCACGTCTGAGTGAAGTCAATGGGGCCGGCAGAGCAATCGCGAGCTCTAAGCATAACTCCCTTTACCATTTCTAGCAAAGGTTCACAATCTCCCACAAGACACCAGAGTACAAAAAGGGTAGTATGAACAATAACATTGACACATATCAGAAGCACATGCAGAACAACGAAGATATGCATGTGCCTATATCAAACAAGGAAATGCAAACAAAGCATTACATAATAAATTTCAGTTATACAATAATTTCAGATTCATGGCTTTGTATCAAAAGGAAAGAACGGTTTGGTACTAAGCTGAAATCTTTTGAATTATAAAGAATTAAAAGGAAAACAGAGATTAGGAATTCTGTAGGAAGAGGTTAGGACACTTGCCTTAAGCAAATTTAATTCCCAAATGGGGGTAGTTGATGCAAAACCTCAATCAAAGCTTCTTCTTCAATTCCTCTTCTTCTTCTTCTTCTTCCTTTCTCTTCTATTCTTAAACTCACGTTGGCTGCAGTATCTGAAGGTTACATTTAGTTTCTCCTTTAATCTCTTATTTAATTACTTTTGGTTAACACAAGGGTTGCAAAGTTGCAAGGTGGCAAGCATGCATGAAAAATGCTAGGTGTCATCCTTAGAGCAAATTTAGGTGGCACCATTAGGTTAGCTAGTGACACATGTCCACTAATTTTTATTTTTATTTTTTTTTAAACTTAAATCTGAATCTTAAATAAATTATATCAAACTTCTAATATTTACTCTTAGGTCCCTAGCCATAAATATTTAATCATTTAATATAAAATAATTATTAAATAATCCTTATTTTTTACAAACAAACCTTTTACTAAATTTTCAAAAATGGGGGATGTTACACTCTCCTCTCCTTAAAGAAAAATTTAGTCCTCTAAATTTATCATACCTCATTCAACGAAAACGAAAAGATGAGGATAAGCTTTTATCATTTCTTCCTCAAGCACCCAAATCATTTCCTCTCCAGAATGATATCTCCAGATCACTTTAACTAGAGGGATAACCTAATTCCGTAAGATCTTTTTTTTTTTTTTTTTATCAACAATCTGAGTGGGCTTTTCCACATAAAACAAGTCTGTATCAATCACCATCGGCTCATACTTAATGATATGAGAGGGATCAGGTATATACTTTCTGATCATTAAAACATGAAATATATCATGGATATGGCGCAATGATGGTGGCAAGGTAATCCTGAAAGCGACAGAACCAACCCTCTCAATAATCTCAAAAGGTCCAATAAATCTTTTGTGGTGACGTCCCTTTTCAAATCGATGATGTCTTGACCCTCTTATTATCAAATTCTGATTCATTTCTAATATTTTTTTTTTTAAAACTTGTCCTTACTATTCTTATCTTTGATCTCTAAAAATTATTATGATCATCAGAACAATTTCGTACATCAAATATTTTCTCCAATCGCATCATCTATTTTTTTTTTTTTTTGCTACTAATGTATTAGGTTCACCATGCTTCTATTGAGCCACTCTGATTTAATATCCCCGATCAACTCTTTTATCACACTTAATTAATCAAAAGTAGATGAAGTAGGAGGACTAAATGTCCTTGTCATCCTAGATTCCTAAAATGCATCAAAGAAAATTTTCACCAATCACTATAGTTCACCAGACCTCAATATATTTTGCACGTCAACATATCAAATATTTCAGTGATCCTCAAACCATGCTCTGATACCATATCTGTCACGCCTCGCTAAATTTTTTTCTTTTTTTTTGTATTATAATTCAACAACAATTCATTCCAGGATCCGTTCACAAATTTGAGGATACTGAGAAAACATTCAGGTCATTCATATCTATAATTTTCTAATTCATAAAACCTGTGCAGTTTATAATCATACTATAATATCACTTAATGATTCACAAAATCCAAAGCTAACTCAACTAAACCATAACCACATCATAAATCCATAAGCGTAGCAATCTATACAATCACAAAACCAACATGTATTACATGTTTATATCATTACACAGTTTAAACTTTAACATTCCCAAAATCCCAATGGAAGAGGTACTTTCCAAATATTTACAAGATACATCAATCTAGATTTGTCGTGGATACACACAAAAGAACTTATACAATATCAACTTATTAATTACGAAAGATTTGCCCCAAAACCTTCTAGCTTTCCACTACCTCAACCCAATTCTAGCTTTTCAGTGCATAACAAGCTACCCTGAAAAATTTATATAGCAACGGGGTGAGCATAAAGAGCTCAGCAAGCGACTAACATATCCATGGTGATAGGAGAAGTTCAAGCAGGCTTAGTATCAAGATAACAAAAGCAGAAATACAAGTGTTTATTTGAAGTCATCTCATTTGATATAAAATCACAAAGGTTTACCTCGTTCAAAAACAGGCATTAGACATAACAATAGGAGAAAGGAAATTGGAGCATATCATTGGCATAAGGAGCATATCGATGACATATGATAATTTCAAGGCATAACAAAGACGTAAGGAGCATTTTGGATATCTATGGCATATGAAACAGTTCGGAACATATCAATGGTGAATGAAATGCTTCAGAACGTATCAATGGCATATGGAAATATTTCGGAAGCATAAGAAGCATTTCAGAACATATCAAAGAACAAATATGAAATAGAAGCTCAAACGTAGTACTCTAGCATAGTGCATGTGAGGATTAACTCAGTGGTGGCTCCACGCCGTGATGAGTTCTCGACTCTATCCACGGGTAGCCCTTTCCTACTCGAGCCCTCTCACCCTACCCAAGTGTTAGGTCAGCTCTGAATTTTATATCAAACAGATAGAAGGTGAAGTGGGATCATAACATAATATGGTCCATCCATTTCTGGATGACCACCAAGCATAAGTCTCCCACGTCTGGGAGCTCCATCCACCCACGTTTGAGTGAAGTCAATGGGGCCGGCAGAGTAATCGCGGGCTCTAAGCATAACTCCCTTTACCATTTCTGGCAAAGGTTCACAATCTCCCACAAGACACCAGAGTACAAAAAGGGTAGTATGAACAATAACATTGACACATATCAGAAGCACATGCAGAACAACGAAGATATGCATGTGCCTATATCAAACAAGGAAATGCAAACAAAGCATTACATAATAAATTTTAGTTATACAATAATTTCAGATTCATGGCTTTGTATCAAAAGGAAAGAACGGTTTGGTACTAAGCTGAAATCTTTTGAATTATGAAGAATTAAAAGGAAAACAGAGATTAGGAATTCTGTAGGAAGAGGTTAGGACACTTGCCTTAAGCAAATTTGATTCCCAAATGGGGGGAGTTGATGCAAAACCTCAATCAAAGCTTCTTCTTCAATTCCTCTTCTTCTTCTTCTTCTTCCCTTCTCTTCTCTTCTTAAACTCACGTTGGCTGCAGTATCTGAAGGTTACAATTAGTTTCTCCTTTAATCTCTTATTTAATTACTTTTGGTTAACACAAGGGTTGCAAAGTTGCAAGGTGGCAAGCATGCATGAAAAATGCTAGGTGTCATCCTTAGAGCAAATTTAGGTGGCACCATTAGGTTAGCTAGTGACACATGTCCACTAATTTTTATTTTTATTTTTTTTTAAACTTAAATCTGAATCTTAAATAAATTATATCAAACTTCTAATATTTACTCTTAGGTCCCTAGCCATAAATATTTAATCATTTAATATAAAATAATTATTAAATAATTCTTATTTTTTACAAACAAACCTTTTACTAAATTTTTAAAAATGGGGGATGTTACACTCTCCCCTCCTTAAAGAAAAATTTAGTCCTCTAAATTTATCATACCTCATTCAACGAAAACGAAAAGATGAGGATAAGCTTTCATCATTTCTTCCTCAAGCTTCCAGACGTGGGTGGATGGAGCTCCCAGACGTGGGAGATTTATGCTTGGTGGTCATCCAGAAATGGATGGACCATATTATGTTATGATCCCACTTCACCTTCTATCTGTTTGATATAAAATTCAGAGCCAACCTAGCACTTGGGCAGGGTGAGAGGGCTCGAGTAGGAAAGGGCTACCCGTGGATGGAGTCGAGAACTCATCACGGCGTGGAGCCACCACTGAGTTAATCCTCACATGCACTATGCTAGAGTACTACGTTTGAGCTTCTATTTCATATTTGTTCTTTGATATGTTCTAAAATGCTTCTTATGCTTCCGAAATATTTCCATATGCCATTGATACGTTCTGAAGCATTTCATTCACCATTGATATGTTCCGAACTGTTTCATATGCCATAGATATCCAAAATGCTCCTTACGTCTTTGTTATGCCTTGAAATTTTCATATGTCATCGATATGCTCCTTATACCAATGATATGCTCCAATTTCCTTTCTCCTATTGTTATGTCTAATGCTTGTTTTTGAACGAGGTAAACCTTTGTGATTTTATATCAAATGAGATGACTTCAAATGAACACTTGTATTTCTGCTTTTGTTATCTTGATATTAAGCCTGCTTGAACTTCTCCTATCGCCATGGATATGTTAGTCGCTTGCTGAGCTCTTTATGCTCACTCCGTTGCTATATAAATTTTTCAGGGTAGCTTGTTATGCACTGAAAAGCTAGAATTGGGTTGAGGTAGTGGAAAGCTAGAAGGTTTTGGGGCAAATCTTTCGTAATTAATAAGTTGATATTGTATAAGTTCTTTTGTGTGTATCAACGACAAATCTAGATTGATGTATCTCGTAAATATTTGGAAAGTACCTCTTGCGTTGGGATTTTGGGAATGTTAAAGTTTAAACTGTGTAATGATATAAACATGTAATACATGTTGGTTTTGTGATTGTATAGATTGCTACGCTTATGGATTTATGATGTGGTTATGGTTTAGTTGAGTCGGCTTTGGATTTTGTGAATCATTAAGTGATATTATAGTATGATTATAAACTACACAGGTTTTATGAATTGGAAAATTATAGATATGAATGACCTGAATGTTTTCTCAGTATCCTCAAATGTGTGAACGGATCTTGGAATGAATTGTTGTTGAATTATAATACAAAAACAAAAAAGAAAATTTTTTTTTGGTAATTCTTCATAATAGTTATTGAATTGTTTTCCTTTTAATTCTTCATAATTCAAAAGATTTCAGCTTAGTACCAAACCGTTCTTTCCTTTTGATACAAAGCCATGAATCTGAAATTTTTCGGTAATCTGACTTCTATACATTGTTTTGGATCTAACTTTTAGCACTAAACTCTGATTTGGGCAAAGCCTATTCCATTTAAAAGTAGACTCAAATATCTTTATTTTGACACTAAGATTGAATGATTTGGAGTTTAAATGCCTACTAAGACTTCTGTTTCAATTAACCCTACAGATTCTGCAAAATAGGGACTGAAATTTCTGACCTTCTGTTACTAAATTGCACATAACTCTCTAGAGAAAATTCTGAATTATACAAAGCTTAGTTCTTTGGAAACTAGATTCGCATAACTTTCTTTTGACCCCTAGTTGGAAATTTTGATGTTTGTTTGCCTTCTGAAACTTTTGTTTCAATCAATTCTATCAAGTCTGCAAAACAGAGATTAGGAATTCTGTAGGAAGAGGTTAGGACACTTGCCTTAAGCAAATTTGATTCCCAAATGGGGGGAGTTGATGCAAAACCTCAATCAAAGCTTCTTCTTCAATTCCTCTTCTTCTTCTTCTTCTTCCTTTCTCTTCTCTTCTTAAACTCACGTTGACTGCAGTATCTGAATGTTACATTTAGTTTCTCCTTTAATCTCTTATTTAATTACTTTTGGTTAACACAAGGGTTGCAAAGTTGCAAGGTGGCAAGCATGCATGAAAAATGCTAGGTGTCATCCTTAGAGCAAATTTAGGTGGCACCATTAGGTTAGCTAGTGACACATGTCCACTAATTTTTATTTTTATTTTTTTTAAACTTAAATCTGAATCTTAAATAAATTATATCAAACTTCTAATATTTACTCTTAGGTCCCTAGCCATAAATATTTAATCATTTAATATAAAATAATTATTAAATAATCCTTATTTTTTACAAACAATCCTTTTACTAAATTTTCAAAAATGGGGGATGTTACACCTATTCCCTTACAACTCCTAATTCTTCTCTAAGACAAAACCTCATACATGAATGTCCCTCTCAATTAGGACTCTCCTAGCTAGAGTCCTAACAGAATGTCCCTCTCAATTAGGACTCTCCTAGCTAGAGTCCTAACAGACCCGCCCTCTTCAAATCAGCCTTGTCCTCAAGGCTGAGATTAAATGAACTCAGGGAACCGGGTCTCCAGCTCCTCATATGGTTCCCATGTGGCATCTTCAAGTGGTAGATTATTCCAATGCACTAGTACTTCAATAGAGGGATGTCGACGACGCATCACGATCCTGCGATCGAGGATGGCTTATTGTTGGGCTTGAATAACTCCATCCGCAGTTGTGTTGGACAGTTGGATTTGGGGTGACTCGTGGTCTCCCAACTTGGGCTTTAGGCATGATACGTGGAAGACAGGGTGAATTTTGGCATCCTCAGGTAATTTAAGCCTGTACGCCACAGCTCCAATACGCTCTGTGATCTGATAAGGCCCACAAAAATGTGGGGATAGCTTCATGGAGGCTCGATTGTTGATAGAGAGTTGCTTGTATGGTTGTAGGTGAAGATAAACCCAATCTCCCACTGAAAATTCTCTTTCACTTCGTCGTGTGTCGGCTTGCTACTTCATTCTGGCTTGAGCGGTAGAGAGATTATCTTTTAACAGTTGTAAGAGTTTGTCCCTATCAATCAATTCTTGGTCAACCTGATCTACCTTGGCCGAGCCAATTACATACTTTGGAATCACAGGTGTTGGTCGACCATACAATGCTTCATAAGGGGCACATTTTGTAGATGAATGATATGTGTTGAATCTCGTATTTTGATGATAAAACCACTTGATATGTGTTTATGATTTAAACTGCATTTTGAGCGATGCAGGTCTACTCGATCAGGTTTAGACAGTTGACGCAGGAGGAATTGACGTTGCGCCGGAAGAGATCACGTTAGGATATTGGATGGCTGAATGCTTCGAACGTCGGGCATCGGGCCAAGGAGAGCGAAATTGCGCCAAGGATATCGGGGTTGCGGAGGTCAACCGCCGATTGGGCAACAAGCTGCAAGAGAGGATGATGCACCGAAGAATCGGACGAAGCGCCAACCAATGACGTGCCAGGCAACAGAATGTCAATTCGTGTTGTAATAATTGTCTAGATCGGAGTAGAGTTTTAGCTTGTGTGTGCAGGATTAACTACGATAACGACGAAGACATAAAGCAAAACAAAGTGTCGGAGTCAAGCGCGAAGGATTTGTTGGGAGTTCGAGAGTTCGACGGAAGTCCGAAGGTTCGTCGGGAATGTTGCCGGAACTAGCCGAGAATGAGTAGGGAGCTTGCCGAAGGGTTTTTCGGAAGCTCGCCGGAAGGTTCGTTGGAAGTTCGCGGAGCTCACCGAGAAAGATCGGAGCTTGCTGAAGAAGCTCGTTGGAACTCGCCAAGATCAAATCGTGAAGTCTAGGAGCTTGTCGGGAGTCCGCAGAATGGTTTTCGAGAGTTTATCGGAAGACCGTCGGAAGTTCACCGGAAGCTCGCCGGAAGAAGTCTTGACTTACGGACTTTGTAATAGCTTAGAAAATGTCTTTAAATTCGTAGTTAGCATGTTAATTAGGGTTAGGATTAGGTGTTAATCCTATAACCCAAGTAGGGGCCAATTGGGCCCGAGTTCGGACTGATTTGGGCCAAGTTTGGAGCCCAACCAGTGAGCTGATTTGGCCTAGGTGGTGGCACCGCCTAGGCTAGGCTGTGGCACCGCCCAGCACCCGAGAGCTGGGCGGTGACACCTCCTGGGCTGGGCGGTTGCACCGTCCAGCACCCGAGCGCTGGGCGGTGGCACCGCTTGGTTGGGCGGTGGCACCGCCAGCATCGGGATCATAAGAGAATTCAAATTTTTGGAGCCCAAATTTGAATCCTCTTGAGGCCTATAAATACCCCTCAAGTCTCAGCTGAGAATACAACTTTTGTGCAGTAAGTGATTGAGAGAAAAGTCTTAAAAGAGTCTTTGCCTTTCTTGTTTTCAATTTGCTAGAGTTCTCCTCATTCTTTCTTGCTGAAAATTTGTAAGAGGTTGAACTGCTTGTAAAAGGTTGTAAGAGGGGTATTTGCCCTTCCATTTCAAGAGATTTGCTAGTGTAAGGTGGGAGCCTCATCGAAGAGGGGCCTCGCAAGTGGATGTAGGTCATTTGACCGAACCACTCTAAAATCGACGTAATCTCTGGTTTGTATTTCATTATTGCTATTTACATTACTGCAAACCTTCTTACATGCTTTAGTTCCTTATTACCTTTGCTGCACAACTTTAAGAATACGCTTTCAAGTTTAGCTTTTCAAGTTCCATTCTTATCGTACGAAAGATTTGTCGAAACCGAAGTTTTAATCCGCTGCACTAATTCACCCCCCCCCCCCTCTTAGTGCCGCTCTGATCCTAACAATATGTAGTATTATACCACCATTGAGCCCAGGGAAGCCATTTCGCCCACTCTTTTGGTCGGTCGATAGCGAAACACCGGAGGTACGTCTCTAAGCACCTATTTACCACCTCTGTTTGGCCGTCAGTTTGTGGATGATACGCTGTGCTCATCTTGAGTTTGGTGCCTTGTAACTGAAATAACTCGGTCCAAAATTTACTAGTGAAGATCCTGTCATGATCACTTACGATGGACCTTGGCATCCCATGCAGTTTAACAATATTTTCTATGAAAATCTGGGCAATACTAGCAGTAGTGTAGGGATTTCTCACAGCACAAAAATGAGCATATTTCGTAAGTCGATCAACCACCACGAGAATCGTGCTTTTACCTTTGGAAGATGGCAGCCCTTCAATGAAGTCCATGGAGATGTCAGTCCACACTGAGTCTGGTATGGTTAGTGGTTGTAGTTTCCCTGGATTTGCCACAGTTTCACCCTTGTGCTGTTGACATACATCACATTGTGCCACATATTCAGCAATAAATTTTTTCATCCCTCTCCAATAAAAATTTTGCTTCACTCTTTTGTAGGTTCTTAGGAATCCAGAGTGTCTTGCTAAAGGTATGGAGTACATTTCATGCAAGATGATTGCGATGCAAGGGGAGTCAGGTATAAGCACAATGCGACCTTTGTAGCGTAGATCCCTCGAATCCCAGGTGTAGTGGGCTATTGCACTTGGATCCTCCTCCAATTTTTTTATGATGTTGCTGATCTCTAGATCCTTCTTCCATTCTTCCCTAATGTCCTCGAGGAGACCGGTGGTAGGAAGGAAGATGGCTGAAACCTTAGCTTGTTCAGGTAGCCGTGAGAGTGCATTTGCAATAACGTTTTCTTTCCCCTTTTTGTAAATAATTTCATAATCAAATCTAAGAAGTTTGGTTACCCATTTTTGCTGCCCAGGGGATAATATCTTTTTCTCCAAAAAGTACTTGAGGCTTTTATGGTCAGTTTTAATTTGAAATCGCCGGCCGATCAGGTAGGGTCTCCACCTCGTTACTGCGTGTACAATGGCAAGCATCTCCTTATCATATACTGACATGTTTTGATGGGAGGGAGATAATGTCTTGCTAGTGTATGCGAGTGGTCGACCATTTTGCATGAGAATGGCTCCAATTTCGACTCCAGATGCGTCGGCCTCAATGATGAAGGGTCTATTGAAATCTGGTAGCACAAGCACCGGCATTGTTGTCATGGCTGCTTTAAGTTTGTCGAAGGCAGCAGAGGCTTTGTCCGACCATTGGAAAGCATCTTTTTTCAGTAAAGAAGTGAGTGGTGCACTGATCTTCCCATAGTCCTTAACAAATTTTCGGTAGTAGCCCGTTAGTCCAAGGAACCCCCGCAGTAATTTCACGTTTGTAGGTTTCAGCCAGCCTTGCATTGCCTCAATTTTTGTTGGGTCTACCGCCACTCCTTCTTCTGATATTATATGCCCAAGGTACTCTACTTTTTGCTGGAGAAAGCTGCACTTTGGTTGCTTAACAAAGAGAGTATTTTCCCGAAGGATCGTCAAAACAATCCGTAAATGCTGAAAGTGAGTCTCAAGAGAAGGGCTGTAAACGAGAATATCATCAAAAAATACCAGCACAAATTTATGAAGAAAGCTCCGAAATATATCATTCATGAGACTTTGAAAGGTTAAAGGAGCATTAGTGAGTCCAAAAGGCATTACCAAGAATTCATAATGGCCATCATGTGTGCGAAATGCAGTTTTTGGAATGTCATCGTCATATACCCGAATTTGGTGGTAACCGGATCGGAGGTCCAACTTCGTGAAGACTCGAGCTCCTTTCAATTCATCAAGAAGTTCATCCACCACTGGTATTGGGTATTTATCCTTGACGGTGATGCCATTTAAAGCTCGGTAATCGATGCACATCCGCCAAGTTCCGTCCTTCTTGCGTACAAGTAGCACCGGTGAGGAATAGGGGCTGTAACTTGGCCGAATCACCCCTGTTTCAAGCATCTCCTTTACGATCTTTTCATTTTCATCTTTCTGGAGGTGAGGATATCGGTACGGTCGAGTGTTTGCTGGTGGCTTGCCCTGAAGGATTGGAATTCGATGGTCATGTTGCCGAGAAGGAGGAAGACCGCATGGTTCAGCAAATATGTCGGCAAATTCAGTAAGCAATTGGGCAAGATTTTGATCTTCAATTTCTATTTTCTTCCCCTCTGGTTGCTGCTGGAGGTGCATGAAAAAGCCACCATTTACCTTGTGTAAAACTTTCTCCATTCGTTGGGTCGAAACAGTGGTAACGTTGCTTCCGCGCTTCCCGCGTAGGATGATCTGTTTGCCCTTACAGTAGAATTTCATAATTAATTTAGAAAAGTTCCAAGAGACATCACCTAGTGTAGTCAGCCATTCTATACCAAGCACTGCCTCATAGTCATCGATTGGTAGGAGGAAGAAATCGGTGATAATTTCTTAGTCTTGTAGTAATAGTTTCACTTGCGGGCATCTTTGGTCGCACTTTAGGATTCTGCCGTCGGCAACCTTTACATCGAACTTGCTGCAACCTTCAATATACAGTGCCATCCGAGCAGCAACCTTACTATTCAGGAAGTTATTAGTGCAACCCGTGTCGATGAGAACAGTGATCGGCTGTTGTTTAAGAAGGCCTCCAACTTTCATCATTTGCGGATTTGAGTAGCCGGCTAGTGCATGTACTGTAATGTCGGTCGGCTGTGGCTCTTCTTCCATATCTTCTTCTTCATGTTCAAGGCTCTCTTCTAGATGTTCAATGACCTCTTCTTCTATTAGTTCAATCATAAGAAGTCTACCTTTTTTACAGCGATGCTCGCGGCTCCACGGCTCGTCGCAATGCCAACATAACCCCTTCACAGATCGCTCCCAAAGTTCTTCTCTTGTTAACCTTTTCGGTGCAGGGACTCGGTTGATAGTAGGGGGGGCTGAGGTCTTTAGTATTGTAGGTCGTGGAGTGATCATAGTCCTCCGGGCTTCATGGTTCAATCGCTCGTCTTGAAGTCGTGAGAAAGAGATAGCTACCATAAGCGTGTAAGGTTATCGCGCCTTCACTTCTCCCCGGATCTCCAGCTTTAAGCCCTCAATAAAGGTCCCCAATAACTGTTTTTTAGACCAATCATGAGTTTGATTAGATAATCTTTCAAACCTATTCTGGTACTCCTGAATGGTGGAGGTTTGTCGGATCTTTGCTAGTTGTCCGTCAATGTTCTCGTAATAAGTTGGTCCGAAGCAGATCAGTAGTCCTTCTTTGAATTATCGCCATGAAAGGACTCCATAAGTGTGTTCAAACTAGTCAAACCATTGTATGGCATCCCCTTCAAGATGTATAGCTGCAATTTCCACCATAGATACATCCGCAGTTTTATGGTACCGAAAATATCGCTCCGCGCGCGAGATCCAACCAATTGGGTCTCCTTCTTCCCATCTAGGGAAGTCCACTCTCATGCGCGAATAGTTGGGGTACGTCATAGAGCCTCCTCTCTCTTGGAAGTCATCTCTTTAGGCATGATGTGATTGGTTAGAGCTCTCTCCTTGATGTAATTTCTTCGGGCTTGGTGGTCGGCCCAAACTTAATTCGGTAAGGAGAGTCCAAATCTTATCCTCCATTCGTGCCTCAAAGGCTTCAAATTTAGCATTGATTGCCTCCTCAGATGCCATAGTATATGACTCCAAATCTATGATGTTAAGATCTCTCTTTTGTTGATGGGTTAAAGGCATGTATAGGTTTGATAGAAATCAGTGAAAGTTTGCTGCAGAATTGTGTTGTCTTGTAAGAGCAGAATTATCGTCGAAGAAATAGCGGTTTCTCGACGAAATCTCCACAAAAAATTTGAGAGATTTGAGGAGGGAATTGATAGCAATATCTCAGTTTATATGACAACAAGGATGTCTAATTTAATCAAGAAAATTTCGACAGTAACAGCAAGAAAATTGGTGTAAGTTGTGATAGCAGAATTCTCGTCGAAAAATTTCAGCAACTTACGATGAAAATTTGCAGCAATATAGGAACAAAATTTTTTTTTTTTGGATTTTTGAATAGGGATAACTAAATTGCAGCAGCAGTAAGGTAGGAAACCAGAACTTGTTGCAATTCACAGGGAGATCAAAGGATGATCTGCAGTGGTGGAGATGACGGTGGAATTTGGCGACGATCTTTTAAGCAATTGTGGGAATTGCTTTGGGCGGTTGTGGAGGGTTGATGGATGGCTGTCGAAGGGTAGCGAGATGCCAAGAACGCTGCTCTGATACCTGGTGTTAGAACCCTTGCAGATTCTAAACTTGGGGTTGATCTCTTTAGGGGATCAGCCTCCTTGGAACTCTATAGGGGTTCCTCCCTCCAAGTTGCTGCTTAAAGGCTGCAGAAAAGATTCATCTATTGCTTATGAAAAGAGGAGAAATACATGGCTATTTATAGGGCTTCTAAACCCTAACTCCTAATAGGACTCCTACTTAAGACTCTTACTTCTATCCAACTCCTAATATGACTCCTACTCAAGACTCCTATTCCCTTACAACTCCTAATTCTTCTCTAAGAAAAAACCTCCTACATGAATGTCCCTCTCAATTAGGACTCTCCAAGCTAGAGTCCTAACAATCTTATAAACTTACACCGCTCTATCCTTGATTCCAACTTATCGGGGTTGTGTCTTTTAACGTGGACAGGGTAGCCCCAAATCTTAACAATCTTAAGATCGGGCTTCTTCCCTTTCCATATCTCATATGGTGTAGATACTACCGACTTAGTTGAAACTCTGTTCAGAAGGTAAGCTGCGATCTCTAGGGTATATCCCCAGAATGAGATGGGTAGGTCAGTGAAACTCATCATGGACCGTACCATGTCTAATAGCGTACGATTTCTCTTTTCAGACATACCATTGAGCTGAGGTGTATAAGGAGGTGTCCATTGGGATAATATCCTATGGTCCTTGAGGAACTGAGTAAACTCTGTACTTAAGTACTCACCTTCTCGATCAGATCGAAGAGTCTGGTACTCTTTCCAGTCTAGTTCTCTACTTTATTCTTATACTCTTTAAATTTCTCAAAGGTCTCGGACTTGTCCTTCATTAAGTACACATATCCATACCTTGAGAAATCATCAGTAAAGGTAATGAAGTAGGAGTAACCACCAATGGCATGAGTTGACATGAGTCCACATACATCACTATGTATGAGTTCCAGCAGTTCAGTGGCTCTCTCTCCAGTTTCACTAAATGGAGAGTTGGTCAGTTTTCCATGAAGGCAAGGCTTGCAAGTTGTATATAACTCATAGTCGAATGGATCTAGATATCCATCATTTAGCAATTTTTGAATCATTCCCTCATGGATATGACCTAGCCTATAATGCCACAGGTATGTACTGTTCACCTCATCTTGTTTCCTGTTAGGCATATTTATATTCATGATATGTGGAGTAATGTCTAGCATAAACAAACCATTCTGCAATATTCCTTTCATGATGATCTCATCATCTAATAATATCGAACAACCATTGTTCTCAAAAATTAATTTATATCCACTAACTATCAAACATGAAATGGAGATAATGTTTTTGATAATAAAAAGAACAAAATAACATGCATCTAATGCAATAAAAGCTCCACTAGGCAGATGTAGGGTGACCTCGGGTGACCTCACCAACAGCTATTACAGTAACTTTTGCTCCATTGCCCATCTTGAGGTCCATCATGATGGGGATATAAAGAGGAATAATCTTTGTATATGAACAAATACTAGAAGACCATAATACGCAGTGGAATTAAATAGAAACATAATCAAACAGAACACCAAGATATAGTTGGAAAACCCCTTCAGTGTGAAGGGTAAAAACCACGGGGCAAACTAGAGATAATCCACTATGAGAATAATGAATATACAAATCTCAATCTCTTGCCCTAAACCATAGCAACAACCACAAGAGAATAACTGGGATATAAGGATCACGTCACTACCCACAATATCTAAAACCTCCCCAAGTAATTACAGCAAAAGTCTACTGTAGATTTGATCTAACCTGAGATGAGAACACTACTAGATGATTGAGAACAGTCTCTCTGCGTTGTCCTTGTCTTCTTCCCTTTCTTTCTCTTCCTTTTCTGCCTTGTTCTCCTTCTTATCTTTGGAATCCCGTGGCTCTCAAGATCTGCCTTGTTGTTGCCTTTTTATAGCCTTTTTCTGCTTCTAAAACGCAGCCACCACAGCCCCCTAATCTTAATTAGGGTTAGGTTAAGAGGGGGTGTGGACTGCCCTAGCCCACATGGGCTGAATATAGGCTATCAGCCCAATAACCTCCCCCTTCAGCCCATAAGGGAGGCTGTCCCATGACTACTCAATGTGAAGCCATGTCGACCAGCTGTCGGCATATCTCCTGTCTTTCTTTTGGTAAGGTCTTCGTCAACATGTCTGCTCCGTTGTCATCTGTATGAATTTTCTAAAGCTGCAACTGCTTCTCTTCAAATACATTTCGAATCCAGTGGTATCTGACATCTATATGCTTTGATTTAGAATGAAACATTGGGTTCTTACACAAATGGATGACACTCTGGCTGTCACAATGCACCACATAATTTTCCTGTTTCAACCCCAATTCTTGTAAGAATTCTTTCGTCCATTACATTTCTTTGCATACCTCTGTAGCAGTAATATATTCTGCTTCTGTGGCAGAGAGAGCAATACACCTTTGCAACCTAGATTACCATGACACAGCTCCCCTTGCAAAAGTAAGTACATAACCTGAAGTAGACTTTCTCGTATCTATATCTCTTGCCATATCTGCATCTGTGTAACCTGTCAACACATGTGATCCATCTCCAAAGCTTAAACAAACCTTAGAGCTCCCTCTGAGATATCTAAAAATCCACTTCACTGCTGCCCAGTGCTCTTTGCCTGGATTTGCAAGAAATCTGCAAGTAACACCCACTGCATATGCGATGTCCAGCCTCGTACATATCATTGCATACATTAAACTTCCAACTACTGAAGCATAAGGAACCTTTTGCATTTTCTCCTTCTCCTCATCACTTGACGGACTCTGTTCTGAGCACAACTTGAAGTGACCTGCAAGAGGAGAACCAACTGGTTTTGCGTTGCTCATACTGAATCTTTCCAATACCTTCTCGATGTATTTCTCTTGTGACAACCAAATCTTCTTGCTTTTCCTGTCATGGGAAATCTGCATGCCTAGTATTTGCTTTGCTGGCCCGATGTCCTTCATTGCAAAAGACTCACTCAGTTCCTTCTTCAACTTGTCAATTTTAGACATATCTTTCCCAAGAAGAAGCATGTCATCAACATAAAGTAAGAGAATAATAAAATCCTTACCAAACCATTTGATGTACACACAATGATCTGAAGCCGTTCTTTTGTATCCATTTTCTATCATAAATAAATCAAACTTTCTGTACCACTGTCTTGGAGCTTGCTTTAGCCCATACAAGCTCTTCTTCAACTTACAGACAAAATTATCTTTACCTTTGACTTTGAAGCCTTCTGGTTGCTCCATATAAATTTTCTCATCCAAATCACCATGAAGGAAAGCTGTCTTCACATCTAACTGCTCAACCTCCAAGTCCTGGCTAGCAGTAATACCAAGAGCAACACGAATAGAAGACATTTTAACAACAGGAGAGAAAATCTCTTTAAAGTCAATACATTTCTTTTGACCAAAGCCTTTCACAACCAATCTAGCTTTGTACTTTGGTTGAGAACAATATTCTTGAGTCTTCAACCTAAAAACCCACTTGTTCTTCAAGGCCTTCATTCCATTTGGTAGCAGCACCAAATTATAAGTGTGGTTCTTCTGAAGAGCATCCATCTCTTCCTTATTGAATCTCAGATTTTGATGATATAATCAATTGGTGGGTTAATTGACTTAATCCATATTATTGAGTTAAGTATGCAGGATTAACTACGATAACCAGAAAACATAAAGCAAGGATACCGAAGTCGAGCTCGATGGACGTTTAAGAGACCGAAGAATCATCGGAGATGCTGCCGGAACCAACCGAGAAGAAATCGGTAACGTGTCGGAAGTTCGCCGAAGAAATCGTCGGAGGCTCGCGGAGATCACCGAGAAGGCTCGGCTACTCGTTAAAGTCATCACAAAGATTGGGAGCTTGCAGGGAGTCCGTCGGAAGAAGTTCGTCGGAAAGCTCGCCGGAACAAGACTCGACGTTCGCGGTTAAAAAAAAACTAGCTTAGGATGTTTTTTTGTGTTATGTAGTTCACCTGTAATTACGATTAGGATTAAGAGATAATCCTATATCCTGGTTAGGGGCCAACTGGCCCAAAGTCAGATTTGGTTTGGGTTAAAATTAAGCCAAACCAATGAATCAGAGAGCCAGGCGGTGCGGTGAAACCGCCCAGCACCCGAGTGCTAGGCGATGACACCTCCTTGGCTGGGCGGTTGCACCGTCCAGCACCCGAGCGTTGGGCGGTGGCACCACTTGGCTGGGCGATGGCACCTCCAGCACCAGGAACCCTAAGAGAATTCAAATTTTAGAGCCCAAATTTGAATCCTCTTGAGGCCTATAAATACCCCTCAAATCTCAGCTGAGGTTACAACTTTTGAGAAGCATTTTGATTGAGAGAAAAGTCTTAGAAAGTCTTAGCAAGTCTTGTTTTCAATTTGCTAGAGAGTTCTCCTCCTTCTTTCTTATTGAAAATTTGTAAGAGGTTGAACTGCTTGTAAAGGGTTGTAAGAGGGGTGTTTACCCTTCCATTTCAAGAGATTTGCTAGTGGAAGGTGGGAGCCTCATCGAAGAGGGGCATCGCAAGTGGAGTAGGTCATTTGACCGAACCACTCTAAAATCGGCGTAATCTCTGGTTTGTATTTTATTATTGTCATTTACATTACTGCAAATCTTCTTACTGCTTTAGTTCCTTATTACCCTTGCTGCGCAACTTTAAGAATACGCTTTCAAGTTAAACTTTTCAAGTTTCGTTCTTATCGTACGAAAGATTTTTCTAAAATCGAAGTTTTAATCCACGGCACTAATTCACCCCCCCCCCCTCTTAGTGCCGCTCCGATCCTAACAAGTGGTATCAGAGCAAGATTATCTCTCATATTTGGTTTAATACCCAAGAGAGATGGCTTACTCCGGCATGCAAGAGGGTCATTCTATTGCACGACCACCTTTGTTTAATGGGTCGGATTACACATATTAGAAGACTCGCATGAGGATCTTCCTCATTTCTATGGACTTTGAGCTTTGGTCTATTGTCGAGAATGGATTTCAAAAATCTTCTCTTCCGATGAGCGAATGGGATGAATCGGAGAAGAAGGTTTTTGCTTTAAATGCAAAGGCTATGAATGCCTTGTTTTGTGCACTAGACAAAAACGAATTTAATCATGTTTCAATGTGTGATTCGGCTTTTGATATTTGGAGAACTCTTGAGGTCACTCATGAAGGCACTAGCTGAGTGAAAGAGTCCAAAATCAACATCCTTGTGCACTCTTACGAACTTTTCCGAATGAAACCAAGTGAGTCCATCGGAGACATGTACACCCGGTTTACGGATGTCATCAATGGATTCAAAGCTCTTGGTAAAGATTTTACTAACTTTGAACTAGTAACTAAAATCTTAAGATCCCTCCCTAAAAGTTGGGATCCAAAAGTTACGGCCATTCAAGAGGCCAAAGACCTTAAAGCATTCCCTCTTGAAGAACTCATTGGGTCTCTAATGACCTATGAAATGACATGTCAAGCTCATGACGAGCTCGAAAACCCCCTTCCAAAGAACAGGAAGGATATGGCACTTAAATCACAAGAAGACCACTTGAAAGGAACATCAAGTGATAAGGACAGTGACAATGACATTGCACTTTTGACTCAAAAATTTAAAAAATATTTAAGAAAGAACAAATTTAAAAATAATACAAAAAATAAATTTGAACAAAAGAAGGACCAAGTGATTTGCTATGAATGCAAAAAACCGGGACACTATAAGAACGATTGTCCTCAAGCCAAAAAGAGAACATCAAAGAAGAAGGCGTTCAAGGCAACGTGGGATGATTCAAGCGCATCCGAAGAAGAGGAGTCCAACACCGAGCAAGTTGCTCATTACGCGCTAACGGCGTTAGGAGAAGAGGTATATGATTTATTTAATGAAGATTTATCTTTTGAAGAACTATCTATCGCTTTTCATGAATTATTTGATGAATGTAGAACTGTTAGCAAGAAGTTAAGTATCTTAAAGAAAGAGCATGCTTTGCTACAAGATAAGTTTGATAGTCTTCAAACTCCTCCATGCTCTAAGTGTGAGCACTTAGAAGCAATAAAAAATGAAAATTTGCTTCTTAAGGAAACCTTAAACAAGTTTAAGGTTGGTAGTAAAGGATTAGATATGATCCTTGCACACAAGGGTCACATCGCAAATAGAAATGGAATTGGATTTGTAAAAGGATTATATCAAAATCCTACCACTTTCATAAAAGGACCTACATTACATATTTCCTCTTATATGAAATGCAACTTTTGTTGCAAATCCAGACATATTGCCTACAAATGCCCATTTAGGAAAATTAGTTCACAAAAATTAATATGGGTTCCTAAAGGAACTATAAAGAATTCAATAATAAATAACAAAGTTAGTGGGTCAATTTTTGAGGCACCCAAAATCAAATGGGTACCTAAAAATCATCCTCTTTTGTAGACAAACCCATAAGCTAGGAGCAAGAGATGGTATCTCGATAGTGGATGCTCAAGACATATGACTGGAGATCCATCTCATTTCTCTATGCTCACTAGCAAAGAAGAAGGGTACGTTACCTTCGGAGACAACAACAATGGCAAAATCATTGGCAAGGGAACTATTGGTAACAAATTTAATTTTTCCATTGATGATGTCTTACTAGTTGATGGATTGAAACATAATCTCTTGAGTATTAGTTAACTATGCGATAAAGGTTACATCATTAGATTTGAATCAAATATGTGCATTATTGAAAAACCAAATCATAACATGACTATGATTGCTTTAAAACAAAATAATGTCTATACCATCAATCTTGATGAACTAAGTAATGAAATGTGTTTCTCCGCCGTAAATGATGATGCTTGGCTTTGGCATAGGAGATTAGGCCATGCAAGCATGAAAACAATATCTAAGATCTTATCTCAAGAATTAGTACGAGGAATTCCAAATATAAAGTTTATTAAGGACAAAGTATGCGATGCATGTCAACTAGGCAAACAAATAAAAACAAGCTTCAAACCAAAAAATCAAATTAGCACCACTAGACCATTACAATTGATCCATTTGGACTTATTTGGACCAATTGATACAACAAGTCTAGGTGGAAGCAAATATGCTTTTGTGATTGTGGATGACTACTCTAGATACACTTGGACCTATTTCTTAGCTCACAAAAGTGATTGCTTCAAGTGTTTCTCTAAATTTTGTAAACTCACTCAAAACGAAAAAGGCTTCATGATTTCATCAATTCGGAGTGATCACGGTGGTGAATTTCAAAACCATGACTTTCAAAATTTTTGCGAAGTTAATGGATACAATCACAACTTCTCAACTCCAAGAAATCCTCAACAAAATGGTGTAGTTGAAAGAAAAAATAGAAACCTACAAGAAATGGCAAGAACTATGTTAAATGAACATAGTTTACTCAAATATTTTTGGGCCGAAGCCGTAAATACGGCTTGCTACATCATGAATAGGGTTCTAATAAGACCATTTCTATCAAAAACTCCCTATGAATTATGGAATAACAAAAAACCAAATATTTCTTATTTTAAAGTTTTCGGTTGTAAATGCTTTATTTTAAATGAAAAGGATGCCTTAGGTAAATTTGATGCTAAATCCGATGAAAGCATCTTTCTTGGCTACTCTTCCGTTTCTAAGGCTTTTCGGATTTTTAATAAAAGAACCTTAGTAATAGAAGAGTCTATTCATGTAGTTTTTAATGAAATTTCTGATTTAAAGAAAAATGATTTTGATGATGATCTTGGTTTTGATAATTTGAATTTAAATGAACCCTCTCCTCAAAATAGCCATTTGAATGCATCTTCTTCCGAAATTTCTTTACCAAAAGAATGGAAGTATGTAGATGCTCATCCAAAAGAGCAAATTATAGGAGATACATCAAAAGGGGTTCAAACTTGTTCTTCTTTCAAAAATTTCTGTGCTAACGCCGCTTTCCTTTCTCAAATTGCACCTAAACGCATTGATGAAGCCTTAAAAGATGATTTTTGGGTCATTGCAATGCAAGAAGAATTGAACCAATTTGAGAGGAATGAGGTATGGAAGCTTGTTCCTAGACCAAGTGACCACTTAGTCATAGGTACTAAGTGGGTCTTTAGAAACAAGCAAGACGAAAATGGTATCGTGGTTAGAAACAAGGCTAGATTAGTGGCCAAAGGTTTCAACCAAGAAGAAGGTATTGATTACGAAGAAACCTTCGCTCCCGTGGCTCGATTAGAAGCCATAAGTGTTAGGATCGGAGCGGCACTAAGAGGGGGGGGGTGAATTAGTGCAGCGGATTAAAACTTCGGTTTCGACAAATCTTTCGTACGATAAAAATCAGAATCGGAAGTGATTAACTTGAAAGCGTATTCACAAAGTTGAGCAGCAAAGATAAAGATGAAACAAAGCAAGTAAGAAGGTTTACAGTAATGTAAATGATAATAAGAAATGCAAACCAGAGATTACGCCGTTTTTAAAGTGGTTCGGTCAAGTGACCTACATCCACTTGCGAGGCCCCTCTTCGATGAGGCTCCCACCTTCCACTAGCAAATCTCTTGAAAGTGAAGGGTGAATACCCCTCTTACAACTTTTACAAGCGGTTCACTCTCTTACAGATTTTCAGAAAGAAAGAAGGAGGTGAACACTAGCAAATTAAAAACAAGACAAGCTAACACTTTTCTAAGGCTTTTCTCTCAAACACTTGCTGCTCAAAAAGTTATTCTCTCAGTTGAGATTTGAGGGGTATTTATAGGCCTCAAGAGGATTCAAATTTTGGGCTCCAAAATTTGAATTCTCTTGGGTTCCCGGTGTTGGAGGTGCCACCGCCCAGCCAAGCGGTGCCACCGCCCAGCGCTCGGGTGCTGGACGGTGCAACCGCCCAGCCAAGGAGGTGTCACCGCCCAGCTCTCGGGTGCTGGGCGGTGCCACCGCCAAGCCTAGGCGGTGCCACCGCCTAGGCCAAATCAGCTCACTGGTTGAGCTCCAAACTTGGCCCAAACCAGTCCGAACTCGGGCCCAATTAGCCCCTACTTGGGTTATAGGATTAACACCTAATCCTAACTCTAATTAACATGATAACTACGAATTTAAAGACATTTTATAAGCTATTACAAAGTCCGTAAGTCAAGACTTCTTCCGGCGAGCTTTCGGCGAACTTCCGACGGTCTTCCGATAAACTCTCGGAAACCATTCTACGGACTCCCGACAAGCTCCTAGACTTCACGATTTGATCTTGGCGAGTTCCAATGAGCTTCTTCGGAAAGCTCCGATCATTCTCGGCGAGCTCCGCGAACTTCCAACGAACCTTCCGGCGAGCTTCCGAAAAACCCTTCGGCAAGCTCCCTACTCATTCTTGGCTAGTTTCGGCAGCATTCCCGATGAACCTTCGGACTTCTGTCGAACTCTCGAACTCGCAATGAATCCTTCGTGCTTGACTCTGACACTTTGTTTTGCTTTATGTCTTCGTCGTTATCGTAGTTAATCATGCACACACAAGCAAAAACTCTACTCCGATCTAGACAATTATTATAAAGCGAATTGATATTCTGTTGCCCGGCACGTCATTGGTTGGTGCTTCATCCGATTCTTCGGCGCATCATCCTCTCTTGCGGCTTGTTGCCCAATCGGCGGTTGACCTCCGCAACGTCGATATCCTTGGCATAGTTTCGCTCTCCTTGGCCCGATGCCCGACGTCCGAAGCGTTCAGCCATCCAATATCCTAACGTGATCTCTTCCAACGCAACGTCAATTCCTCCTGCGTCAACTGTCTAAACCTGATCGAGTAGACCTGCATCACTCAAAATGCAATTAAATATCTAAACACAATCAATTAGTTTCATCATCAAAATTTGATATTCAACAATCTCCCCCTTTTTGATGATGACAACTAATTGATGACTAACGGAGTTAACCTTAACTCCCGGAGTTTAAACAAACTCCCCCTATCAATATGTCATATTGATAGAACCTTGAATTCAAACAGAATTCAAGTCATTGCGATATTCATCATGAATACTTGCAACACATCATCATGAACATATGCATAAAACTTATGCATCATATGTCATGTCATCAACATACTTCTCCCCCTTTGTCATCAACAAAAAGGAGAAGTACCACAATCAAGTGTTTGTTATATGGGTTCAACTTATTGCATGAAAAACATAATATCAAGTTTTATCATCATGCAATCTAACGATTAAAGATGTGTAAGTTTAACATGCTTGGTCTTCTTGATATAGCTATTGATTGCTTCTCTTTAGACTACTAGCTAGCAGTTTTCACGATATGCAAGTTGCAAGCTAGCAAATTTTTGCTTCCTTTGCAATGTTTGAGCTAGCAATTTTGCTTCTGTAGCAAGTTAGCATATTTTGCATTTTGAGATAGCAACTATTGGCTTCTCTTTAGACTATAAGATAGCAATTTTTACACTATGCAAGTTTTACTACATACAAGCTAGCAAAAAAAAATTACGAAAGCAAATACAAGATAGCTTTCTTGTGTAAGCTCATGATTCTTGCTTCTTATTGCAATGTGCAAGTTGCAAGTTTTGCTTCTTTTGCAATATGTAAGTTTTCAAATTTTGCATCTTGAGCGAGCAATATTTCTCCCCCTTTGTCATTGTCAAAAAGAAAAGAAGAATACAGTTTTGTTGTTCTTTTTCCTTTTACAACAATTTCAAAATCATGACAAAGGATGAATAATCAAGTTATGAATGTCAAGACAATTTTTCATCATGAATATTTTATCATTGCATGCATCATTATCATAAGTTGAAGTATTACATGCATATTTTCGAAAACCTTATATTTCATTCATGCACGATATTGAATAAATCGATCGACATTATGAGGATATCATACATGATACTAAAATTTTTAACTATTTATCAATATTTTGATCATGGTACCAAACAATCATCATTTAGAGCATTCATGATACAAAACATTAAATCAACATTTATCATTTTAGCAACAACTCATAGCATTTTAAATCATGATTTACATCATATGCAATACATCATATGCAATACATAACATCAAAATTAGAAAGCACAAGTATTGCATGAATCATTGTAAATCATAAATGTTTCATGATGGTATAAATTTTGTCAAATTATATCCTACCATGCATGATGAAAACTTCTCCCCGTTTTATCATTGAAAACAAGAAAGAAGTAGGGAAGAGCATAACATTTGTGTAAAATATTTCAATCATTTCAAGGCATTTATATCATAGATATAAAGAAATCATATCATCAAAGATAAGACCATTTGAATACTAAAAGACATGATTCATTTTATCAAATCTCTTCCTTTTATAAATAACAAAAATTGTAGGTGTACAAAGAAGAGATTGTGATTAAAAAAGAATCTCAAGTAGTAAATCCAAGAAATCAAGATCATAATTTAAATACAACCTTATTCAAATTCAAATCATCAAATTCATCAAAATCTCAACATTACTTTCAAGAGATTCAAAATGGTATACATAGATTTATCATAATAATCATCAAGATCAATAAGATAGAGAAAATTAAATTTTCAAGGAAAAAATATTTTTCTCTTTTTAGTTGTTTCAATTCATATGATTTTATTTCATTTATGCCAAATAAAAACATGTATCATGTTTAAAACCGAAAGTGTAAGATTTATTACAACAAAGATCAATAAGGCACTTCCATTATAGTAAAAATCAATAATCCGTAAATCGCAAGATTCATCATGCATAATTTTAAAATTTATTAAGCATGATCATTATGCATGACACTAAAACATGGTTTCAAAATGTTTAATATTTTCATTGCACAATTTAATCATTATGCATCATCATATTTTCAAATTCGAACATGCACAATTTCAAAACTATATCTTTTATTTTTCATGCATGATACAAATAACTCAATCATCAATATCGGCATATCATACATGATATTCAAGCATTCATGATAAATCATTTTGGCAACATGATCATAGCTATTCAAATGATAGTATCTAAATGTCAAAATTCATTACATCCTATCATGCATGATCATTAACTTCTTATTTGAATTTCATGCATTATTTTGTTTCATCACATAAGGAATATCAAGAAGAGTTATTGGGTGATGAGATAAATATTTCATGAGTACAAGGAATTGCATGAAAATCATATCATGAAAAGATAATAATAGAAGACATATTTTGTTTTGAAAAATCTCCTCTTAAATAATCAAGAAAAAATCTTAGGAGATCATGATATAGATAAAATTCATTCAATCTTAGAATAAGATATTAATTCAAGCATATAAAATTTCTCAATTCATTATGAATCATAAAAAGAATTGTGGTTCCGAAATATCACGATTCATTTAGAAAAATTTTCTCTTTAGTGCACGATAAGAAGAAATATAGCAATGATACCAATCATAATTCATTTGGATAATAGATGCTAAAAAGGAACATTGAGGATACAAGATCTTGATTTTTATAGAGTAAATCTCAAGTTATAAATCTCGAAAACTCAAGATAAAGCTCATTCAAATTAAAATCATCAAATCAAAATCATTTTCAAGATATTCATAAAAAGATGATAAAATAGATTCATCAAACCAAGAATTTTCAAGAAAAATACTTTTATCTATTTAGTTGTTTCATATAAGTATGCCTTTATCCTTTTTGTGCCAAAAAATATATATATATCATCAATCATTTAGGATCGAAAAACAAATTTCTTCATAACAACCATCAAGATCATTATGTATAACTTTTAAAATCTCATGCATAAAATGGTATTAAAACATTTAATATTTTCATTCCATCATTTTGCATTTTTATTGAACATAATTTTGAATGATTCTTATAGATAACTAAAACTTCTTTAGTTTTAATTTATATGATTAACTTTATCTTAGCATGCTCAAATTTTGTTCATATGTCAAAACCATACATCATGTTTGAAAACCAAAGACAAGGTTCAAAAAAAATCATCAAGCCTTCCTTTCAAAAGTCATGCATCGTCATTGAAAATCAATATAGAAATAGTCAAAAGACACATTCTTGCTTCTCAAGCACATACATAAGATAAATCTTACTAGGTGTATAAGCATTAGATTTATATCTAACATTTTATTGCATTAACATAACACATATAATTTTCAAGAAAATTAATCCTAAACTAAGTTAAAAATAACTCATGAAAGTATTATGTAATTTCGAAATAAATTAGGGGGATTTCGATTACCTCATTGTTGAAAGTGGTTGAGGCGTAGTTTGCTACCTCACCTTTCTTGGTTTTCTCCTCGTCTTCGGAAGAGCTCGATTCATCCCAATTTTTTTTCTTCTTGCGTTCAAAGCAAGTAGTTCCATTCTTTTTTCTTTTTAATTTTTGTTTCATTTGTAGTTTAAGTTCATCATCACTTGAGCTTATGCTCGAGTGGTCTTCATGTGTTCTATGTCCGAAATCCTTCCTGTCCTTTGGAAGGTTATTCTCGAGTTTCCTTTTTATCACATTGTTCATTTCATAGGTCATTAGAGACCCAATAAGTTCTTCGAGAGGGAATGTTTTAAGGTCCTTGGCCTCTTGAATGGCCGTAACTTTTGGATCCCAACTTTTTGGAAGGGATCTTAAGATTTTAGTGACTAGTTCAAAATTAGAAAAACTTTTACCAAGAGCTTTGAGTCCATTGATGACATCCGTGAAACGGGTGTACATGTCTCCGATGGACTCACTTGGTTTCATCCAGAAAAGTTCATAAGAATGCATAAGAATATTGATTTTGGACTCTTTTCGGCTAGTGCCTTCATGAGTGACCTCTAGAGTTCTCCAAATATCAAAAGGTGAGTCACACATCGAAACGCGATTAAATTCATTTTTGTCAAGTGCACAATATAAGGCATTCATAGCCTTTGCATTTAGAGAAAACATCTTCTTCTCCAAATCATTCCAATGGTTCATTGGGAGAGAAGACATTTCAAATCCATTTTCGACTATGTGCCATAAATTCAAATCCAAAGAAAGTAAGAAAACTCTCATTCGAGTTTTCCAATAAGTGTAGTCCGTCCCATTGAAAAAGGGAGGACAAATGAGAGAGTGAACGTGGCTCTGATACCAATTATTAGGATCGGAGTGGCACTAAGAGGGGGGGGGGTGAATTAGTGCAGCGGATTAAAACTTTGGTTTCGACAAATCTTTCGTACGATAAAAATCAGAATCGGAAGTGATTAACTTGAAAGCGTATTCGCAAAGTTGAGCAGCAAAGATAATGATGAAACAAAGCAAGTAAGAAGGTTTACAGTAATGTAAATGATAATAAGAAATGCAAACCAGAGATTACGCCGTTTTTAAAGTGGTTCGGTCAAGTGACCTACATCCACTTGCGAGGCCCCTCTTCGATGAGGCTCCCACCTTCCACTAGCAAATCTCTTGAAAGTGAAGGGTGAATACCCCTCTTACAACTTTTACAAGCGGTTCACTCTCTTACAGATTTTCAGAAAGAAAGAAGGAGGTGAACACTAGCAAATTAAAAACAAGACAAGCTAACACTTTTCTAAGGCTTTTCTCTCAAACACTTGCTGCTCAAAAAGTTATTCTCTCAGCTGAGATTTGAGGGGTATTTATAGGCCTCAAGAGGATTCAAATTTTGGGCTCCAAAATTTGAATTCTCTTGGGTTCCCGGTGTTGGAGGTGCCACCGCCCAGCCAAGCGGTGCCACCGCCCAGTGCTCGGGTGCTGGACGGTGCAACCGCCCAGCCAAGGAGGTGTCTCCGCCCAGCTCTCGGGTGCTGGGCGGTGCCACCGCCCAGCCTAGGCGGTGCCACCGCCTAGGCCAAATCAGCTCACTGGTTGAGCTCCAAACTTGGCCCAAACCAGTCCGAACTCGGGCCCAATTAGCCCCTACTTGGGTTATAGGATTAACACCTAATCCTAACTCTAATTAATATGATAACTACGAATTTAAAGACATTTTATAAGCTATTACAAAGTCCGTAAGTCAAGACTTCTTCCGGCGAGCTTTCGGCGAACTTCCGACGGTCTTCCGATAAACTCTCGGAAACCATTCTACGGACTCCCGACAAGCTCCTAGACTTCACAATTTGATCTTGGCGAGTTCCAACGAGTTTCTTCGGAAAGCTCCGATCATTCTCGGTGAGCTCCGCGAACTTCCAACGAACCTTCCGGCGAGCTTCCGAAAAACCCTTCGGCAAGCTCCCTACTCATTCTTGGCTAGTTTCGGCAGCATTCCCGATGAACCTTCGGACTTCCGTCGAACTCTCGAACTCGCAATGAATCCTTCGTGCTTGACTCTGACACTTTGTTTTGCTTTATGTCTTCGTCATTATCGTAGTTAATCCTGCACACACAAGCAAAAACTCTACTCCGATCTAGACAATTATTATAAAGCGAATTGACATTCTATTGCCCGGCACGTCATTGGTTGGCGCTTCGTCCGATTCTTCGGCGTATCATCCTCTCTTGCGGCTTGTTGCCCAATCGGCGGTTGACCTCCACAACGTCGATATCCTTGGCACAGTTTCGCTCTCCTTGGCCCGATGCCCGACGTCCGAAGCGTTCAGCCATCCAATATCCTAACGTGATCTCTTCCAGCGCAACGTCAATTCCTCCTGCGTCAACTGTCTAAACCTGATCGAGTAGACCTGCATCACTCAAAATGCAGTTAAACATCTAAACACAATCAATTAGTTTCATCATCAAAATCTGATATTCAACAATAAGGATGCTCCTTGCCTATGCTAGTAGTAATAATTTTAAACTATTTCAAATGGATGTTAAAAGTGCTTTCTTGAATGGTTTTATTTCCGAAGAAGTATATGTCGAACAACCTCCCGGATTTGAAAATTCTCTTCTTCCTAATCATGTATTCAAATTGACTAAGGCCCTCTATGGCTTGAAACAAGCTCCTAGAGCTTGGTACGAAAGGCTTAGTTCCTTTTTTATTTTAAATAATTTTACTAAAGGCAAGGTTGATACTACATTGTTTATTAAACATTTTGAAAATAATTTTCTTATTGTGTAAATTTATGTTGACGATATTATTTTTGGCTCTTCGGATGAATCACTATGTGAATCATTTGCCAAATGTATGAGTCTTGAATTTGAAATGAGTTTAATGGGTGAATTAACTTTCTTTTTGGGATTACAAATCAAACAACTTAGTGATGGTATATTTTTTAACCAATCTAAATATACATTAGAATTGTTAAAACGATTTAACATGGATAATTCAAAAGCAATAAACACCCCTATGAGTACTGCGACTAAGTTAGATATGGATGAAAATGGTGAAAGTTTCGATCAAAAAACATATAGGGGAATGATAGGTAGTCTACTCTACCTCACCGCGACTAGACCGGATATTATGTTTAGTGTAGGACTTTGCGCTAGGTTTCAATCTAATCCTAAATTATCTCATCTTAAGAGTGTTAAAAGAATATTTAGGTATCTTAAAGGAACTCTAAATTTAGGATTGTGGTATCCAAAATCTGAAAAATTCGATCTAATAGCTTATGCAGATGCCGATTTTGGCGGATGCAGGATAGATAGAAAAAGTACATCCGGAACATGCCAATTTTTAGGACATGCACTTGTTTCTTGGACTTCCAAGAAACAAAATTCAGTTGCACTATCTACGGCGGAAGCCGAATACATTGCTGCAAGTGCATATTGTGCACAAGTAATTTGGATGAAAAATACATTAGAAGACTATGGAATTCACTTTGAAAATATTCCCATAAAATGCGATAATACTAGTGCCATATGCCTTACTAAAAATCCAATTCAGCACTCTAGAACTAAGCACATCGACGTTAGGCATCATTTCATACGCGATCATGTCCTTAACAATGATGTTGTTCTAGAATTCATTGACACAAAGCATCAATTAGCAGATATATTTACAAAAGCTTTGAATGAAGACCAATTTGAATTCATCCGAAGGGAATTAGGCATGCTAAATTGTCCCTAAAATGAACTTCACAAAAAGGACTCGTTCTTTTCCCTTCGTTTATGAATTTGAATTCTTCCTTCTTCTTCAATTCAAAATGATCCATTAAAGTATAACTTATGATCTTGAGGGAAGAAGCTAAACAAAAGGAAGGAAGAAAAATTTTTTTTCTTTCCTCCGCGTGATGCCAGCGGTGGCACCGCCTGGCGCTCGGGCGCCAGGCGGTGACACCGACTAGTTTGGCGGTGACACCGACCAAGTAACCCTTTTAACCCGAGGGGTTAGGGCCGGCAGTGACACCGCCCCCAACCCGAAGAAAAACCTCTCAAAAACCCTCTCCCATTCCCTCTAACCCTCATTCTAACTCTTAGAAACATTGGAGAAGGATTCTTGGTGGTCTAAGCTTTCCATCTCTCAACATAATCTCCACAAGGTAACACTTGAAATCCCTCTTTTCTTTTCTCTTTCTCTTGCTTATTTTTCACAATTTTATCATCATATTGTCTAGAAAATGGCTCCTAAGAGATCAAAAGGAATAAGGATTGAAGGAGATTCATATAACCATGACCTTTTTAGATCAAAAGAGGTAGCCCTTAGCTTTCCAAAATTTGAAACACGATGTGTCCATAAGGGAAAATACGTTGATTTGGATGAACTAGAGGACTTAGATCCCATTAGGTGGTTTGCACACCTAGAAGCTCTACCTCTACTACAAATAGAGGAACCAATCTATCCACGGTTAGTGAGATTGTTCTATGCCAACCTATATGAGGACAATGATAGCCTAAGCACTTACATTCTAGGAACACCCATTAGAATATTTGACAGCACCATTTGTGAGCTAATTGGCATAACTGAAAAAGATAGGGGATGCTATTTTAAAGGTAAATGAGACGTCAAAACAATAGGAGCAACCTATATCGAAGCCGTAAAAACAATTTTTGCAAATCCAAACCTTGACTTCCTACCCAAGAGTTGTGAACACTTACTGCCTTTCAACTCTAAAATTCTTCATCACATTATCACAAGCATCATATTCCCCAAACAATTTCATCTTGACGAAATAAGTCAAATAGAGATAGGAACCATGTATTGGATTATGACCGGTCAGCATAATTGTTTTGGGTACTTAATTTGCCAACACATGTAGGATATTATGACTAAAGATACTATATTGCCATATGGGAGGTTAATCACTAGAATTCTTCATGCCTATGACATTTGCATTCCACCCGATGAAGAATCTATTCAAAATGATCGATATAACATAATAAATAAAAACCTGCTGAAAAGACTTAGGTGCACTTTTAGCAATGACATATGGGTTAGGCAGCCTAGAAGGACGGATCCAATTCCTCCACCAATAGAACAACCCGAAACACCAATTCTTATGAGAAATGAATCTCCTCCTCCTAGTCCCTTTGGCGCAGCACCTTCAGCTCCTGTTTCCTCCTCTGAAGATATTATTATGGCGGAGCTATCTCAGATCAAATCACAGCAAGAACAAATTCAGAATCAACAAGTTGAAATTTTGAAGACACTACGACAGATGAATGAAAAAATAGATATCATGTATCAGCACTGTGGATTACCTCCTAAGGATTAAATTGA
This sequence comes from Musa acuminata AAA Group, assembly GCF_036884655.1. NCBI lineage: Eukaryota > Viridiplantae > Streptophyta > Magnoliopsida > Zingiberales > Musaceae > Musa > Musa acuminata. Next base: position 22,763,124 of record NC_088343.1, on the reverse strand, counting down.
TGTATCTTTTTATTCTGTTCTGTTTGCTTTTAACAACAAGTTCAAGTTTGTCATCGATTGAACGATAACTGATCTTTCCTTTTAGATAACTACTGTTTTAATCTGCATAAATGATGATGTCTTTTGGATAAACTATTTCTGGCAAATTTGAATGATGAACTTTGATAAATGTTAAACCTTTTTCTATGATCATCAATTAGCTGGCTTGTCTCTTTTTGTTGATGACAAAGGGGGAGAAGTGATGACTTACACCAGAACGATAGCATGACTAATATGAATTACAAAAACTTGTGTGATATGAATGTCTTATATGACTTGCAAATCCTTGAAAATATCACAAGATTGATATCATGAAATTTATATTGAAGATCTTTATCTTCTGTCGTAGCAAAATTCGTCCCTTATCATTTAACTTATGATTTTCATCGAAGTTTCGTACTTACTATTGTTTAATGAGGATAACGATAAGTTCTACGATTAGAACTTATAGGGTTATGCTTGAATCCAATGGGATGGAATTCAAGTGTTTTTTTTATCTTCTCATAATATGGCATATAGATAGGGGGAGTTATGTTTAACTCCGTCATCAATTGATTGTCATCATCAAAAAGGGGGAGATTATTGAATCTCGGATTTTGATGATATAATCAATTGGTAGGTTAATTGATCTAATCCATATTATTGTGTTAAGTGTGCAGGATTAACTACGATAACCAGAAAACATAAAGCAAGGATACCAGAGTCGAGCTTGATGGACGTTTAAGAGACCGAAGAATCATCGGAGATGCTGCCGGAACCAACCGAGAAGAAATCGGTAACGTGTCGGAAGTTCGCCGAAGAAATCGTCGGAGGCTCGCGGAGATCACCGAGAAGGCTTGGCTACTCGTTAAAGTCATCACAAAGATTGGGAGCTTGTAGGGAGTCCGTCGGAAGAAGTTCGTCGGAAAGCTCGCCGGAACAAGACTCGACGTTCGCGGTTAAAAAAAAACTTGCTTAGGATGTTTTTTTGTGTTATGTAGTTCACCTGTAATTAGGATTAGGATTAAGAGATAATCCTATATCCTGGTTAGGGGCCAACTGGCCCAAAGTCAGATTTGGTTTGGGCTAAAATTAAGCCAAACCAATGAATCGGAGAGCCAGGCGGTGGCACCGCCTGGCTGGGCGGTGACACCTCCTTGGCTGGGCGGTTGCACCGTCCAGCACCCGAGCGCAGGGCGGTGGCACCGCTTGGCTGGGCGGTGGCACCTCTAGCACCAGGAACCCTAAGAGAATTCAAATTTTGGAGCCCAAATTTGAATCCTCTTGAGGCCTATAAATACCCCTCAAATCTCTGCTGAGGTTACAACTTTTGAGAAGCATTTTGATTGAGAGAAAAGTCTTAGAAAGTCTTAGCAAGTCTTGTTTTCAATTTGCTAGAGAGTTCTCCTCCTTCTTTCTTATTGAAAATTTGTAAGAGGTTGAACTGCTTGTAAAGGGTTGTGAGAGGGGTGTTTACCCTTCCATTTCAAGAGATTTGCTAGTGGAAGGTGGGAGCCTCATCGAAGAGGGGCATCGCAAGTGGAGTAGGTCATTTGACCGAACCACTCTAAAATCGGCGTAATCTTTGGTTTGCATTTTATTATTGTCATTTACATTACTGCAAATCTTCTTACTGCTTTAGTTCCTTATTACCCTTGCTGCGCAACTTTAAGAATACGCTTTCAAGTTAAACTTTTCAAGTTCCGTTCTTATCGTACGAAAGATTTTTCTAAAATCGAAGGTTTAATCCGCTGCACTAATTCACCCCCCCCCCTCTTAGTGCCGCTCCGATCCTAACATTCCTGCATAGCAACTAACCACTTCTCTTTCTGCTCACTTTCAACTGCTTCCTGGTAACTCTCTGGTTCACTTGCATCAGTAAGCATCACATACTCATCTGTAGAGTATCTTCTAGAAGGTTGACGTTGTCTAGAAGATCTTCTCAATTGAGGTTTTGTTGGAACTTGCTCTCCTACTTCTTCTTGATAAACATGTCCTGCAGGTAGATCAACATCAGGCTCTACACTATCTTCCTGCACATCTCCCCCATCACCATTATACTAGAGGAATAACTAGGTCACAATCTGCTAATCCTTCTGCAGAAGTCTTGGCCTGTGTCTTCTTCTTCAAATCTTCAAAGGTTTGATCATCAAAGAAGACTACATCTCTGCTTCTGAATACGCTCTACTTTTCTGGATCCCAAAGCCTATAACCAAAATGATCATGTGAGTAACCAAGAAAAATACATTCTTTAGACTTACCATCCAGCTTGGACCTCTCATTGTCTGAAATATGTGCAAATGCGCGACAACCAAATACTCTCAAATGCCTGTAGGAAACATCTTTCTCTGACCAAACATGCTCTGCAAAATCACCATCTAGGGTTGTACATGGTGATAAGTTGATCACATCGGCTGCAGTCCTCAAAGCCTCATCCCAAAACCTTTTAGGTAGCTTGGCCTGTGAAAGCATACATCTAATTTTTTTCATGATGGTGTGGTTCTTCCTCTCTGCAATTGCATTATGCTGAGGTGTACTAGGAACTGTCATCTCATGTTGGATCCCATGTGACCTGCAATAGTCATTAAATAATCCTGTATACTCACCACTATTATCTGATCTTATGCATTTCAATTTCCTTTCTGTCTTCCTTTCAACCCTGGCATGAAACTCTTTGAAGACATTAATAACCTGATCTTTGGTCTTCAAAGCATAGGCCCAAACTTTCCTGGAAAAATCATCTATAAAAGTGACAAAATAAAGTGCACCACTTATACCAAGAACATCAACAGATCCACCAAGAGTTTTTGTCCTCAAAGGACCACATACATCTGTATAAACACGGTCTAAGGCATGCATTTTTCTAGACAAAGCAGCACTAGCAAATGAAACTCTATGTTGTTTACCAGCCAAACAAACAATACAAGGGTTCAGATGTATACCTCTGAGATCTGGCAATACCTCTCTCTTGGAAAGAGCTTGCAGCCCCTTCTCGCTCATGTGTCTCAATCGCCTATGCCACAACTCCATACTGAAGTCTTTCTCTGTAGCATTTAACTACTCACCATAAGCTTTAGCCTGCAACCTGTACAAAGTATGACATTTCTTTCCACTAGCTATAATAAGAGAACCCTTACTAAGCTTCCATTGCCCTCTGTGAAATCTGCTTTCATAGTCTTCATCATCTAGTCTTCCAACTGAAATTAAATTTAGCTTCAAGTCAATCACATGCCTCACATCCTTAAGTACCAACTTGCAGCCAAGGTTGGTCTTTAAATGGATATCACCAATGCCAATGATGTCTGCTGTGCCATAGTGGCCCATCTTGACAACACCAAAGTTTCCAGACCTGTATGTAGCAAAAAACTCCCTCTGTGGTGTAGCATGATAAGAAGCACCTATGTCAATCACCCACTCAAGATCCTGACACACACAAGAAAAAATATCATCAGAAGGAGACAAAATCAAATAATCACCACCCTGTACTATAGTTGTAGTATTATCCTTTGACTCTATAGACTCCACTTCTTTTCCCTTTTTCTTATTCTTCTTAGGTTGCTTACATTGGTTCTTGTAATGTCCTTTCTCATCACAGTTATAGCAAACAATATCTTTTCTTGATCTTGACTTGCTCCTACCCATACGTGAACTGCTTCTAGACTTTGACCTTCCTCTGTTCTCTAAGATAAGTGTATGTGAATCATTCTGAGATGTTGCTGAACTCTTTCTTCTCAACTCCTCATTCAACAAACTGCTTGTTACTTGACTCATAGTGACAATACCATCTGGCGTAGAATTACTAAGGGAAACCACCAATGTCTCCCAACTTTCTATTAATGAACTAAGAAGTAACAATTCCTGCAACTCATTATCAAGAGATATTTTCATAGAGGATAACTGGTTAGTAATACTCTGCATTTCATTCAAATGCTCAGCAATAGAAGCACCCTCTCTATATTTTAGGTTCACAAGTTTTCTGATCAAAAAAGCTTTGTTGCCAGCTGTTTTTCTTTCATAGAGACTTTCCAATTTTTTCCAAAGAGAATATGTAGAAATTTCAGTAGAAACATGGTGAAAGATACTATCATCAAGCCACTGTCTAATAAACCCAATTGTTTTTCGATCTAACCTCTTCCACTCATCATCTGTCATAGTTGTAGGTTTTGCACTATCCCCCTGCAAAGGTCCATACAAATCTTTGCAATGCAAAAGATCTTCCATTCTTGGTTTCCATATTATCTAATTATTTCCATTCAAACTAATCATACGAGAAATATTATTGGCCTCGATGTTTAAATACAAAAATTAAATCACCAAAATCCTGCTCTGATACTAGTTGTTGGGGATATAAAGAGGAATAACCTTTGTATATGAACAAATACTAGAAGACCATAACACGCAGCGGAATTAAATAGAAACACAATTAAATATAACACCAAGATATATGTGGAAAACCCCTTCAATGTGAAGGGTAAAAACCACGGGGCAAACTAAAGATAATCCACTATGAGAATAATGAATATACAAATCTCAATCTCTTGCCCTAAACCCTAGCAACAACTATAAGAGAATAATTGGGATACAAGGATCACGTCACTGCCCACGATATCTAAAATCTCCCCATGTAATCACAGCAAGAGTCTACTGTAGATTTGATCTAACCTAAGATGAGAACACTACTAGATGATTGAGAACAGTCTCTCTACGTTGTCCTTGTCTTCTTCTCTTTCTTTCTCTTCCTTTTCTGCCTTGTTCTCCTTCTTCTCTTTGGAATCCCATGGCTCTCAAGATCTGCCTCGTTGCTGCCTTTTTATAGCCTTTTTCTACTTCTAAAACGCAGCCACCACACCCCCCTAATCTTAATTAGGGTTAGGTTAAGAGGGGGTGTGGGCTGTGGGCTGCCCTAGCCCACATGGGCTGAATATGGGCTATCAACCCAACACATCTCGCCTCTCTATAGTCTCCTAGGCCTTGCTAGAACCAGCAACGAATTGCATATATGATAAGCACTACCGGTATCCAATACCCATGTGTTATCATAAGAGTCTAACAAATGAAGACTGATCATAAATATACCTGAAGCTTCTCTAAGCTTTTGTTTCGCCATCTCTGTAAGGTACTCTTTGCAATTCGTCTTCCAATGCCCATCTTTGCTATAATGGAAGCACTGGCCTTTGTCCTTTGTTGGGTCTTTCTTAGCAACTTTTGCTTTACCTAGTCTGCCCTTGCCCTTTCCCTTCTTAAGGGACTTTTTCGCTTTCCTTTTCTTTCTGGTCTAACCAGTGTAGAGAACTGGCTTCTCTTTCTTAATAGTACTCTGTGTCTCCCTCAACATATTGAGGAGCTTTGGGAGAGTCATCTCAAGCTTGTTCATATTAAAATTTATTATGAACTGTGAAAAGGAATCTAGTAGGGACTGAAATACAATATCCACACACAAGTTATCCTCTAGGACCATTCCTAGACCTATGAGTTTCTCCATCCACTCAATCATCTTTAGGACATGGTTCTGAACCAATGTCCCCTCAATCATCCTAGCGCGGAAGAGGCTCTTAGATATCTTATATCGCTGAGTCCTTCCCTGTTCCTCAAACAATTTATAGACATATAGGAGAATGGATCTGGCATCCATCTTTTCATATTATCTCTATAACTTAGGAGTCATAGAGCCCAACATATAGCACTAAGCAAGAGTGGAGTCATCAATGTACTTCAAATAGCAAGTAATCTCATCCTCGCTTGCCCCTTCCTCGGGCGTAAGCATCATTGTAACAACGACGTACGTGATTTTCTCCCCAATGAGAATAATTCTCAAGTTGCAGAACCAATCCGTATAATTTGGACCAATGAGGCGGTTGACATCAAGTATGCCACGTAAGGGATTTAAAAGTGACATTTTCTGAAAATAAAGATGCAGCAGAAATGAATAACATGTAGATTTTGCAAGAAATAAACTATCAAGATATGGACTTCTATCTTAATATGCTCCCACTATTTTACTAGCGAGTCACGCAACATCCTCAACACGTGAAACGGAAGTCTCTGGCAGACTTCTAGTGGGGATTAGGATCCAATCAGCGTCTTAGTGTAACCTCGAGGGACTCGACCAATCTTACTAAGCCAAAAAGGTAGGCAACTCTTGCCGATCACAACTCCTTGTGATTCCTATCCTGTTCGGCCTCCGAATCACCATGGTCTCGAGAGACTCGACCAACCATGATGTTCGGTTAAGTCAACACCTTCATTATAAGATGAGTCTGATTTGATAATATACCCTCGAGGGTCTCGACCAAGCATACCATGTCCTCAGGTTACCGGTGACATCTCTATGTCATAAGCAAGATAGCAAGTAGCGATATAGGTGAGCCTCAAGGGACTTGACCAACTCAACCTACATCGGGAATCGGTTCCTACCTATAACGATGGAAGACCACGTGGGTCAATCTAATTGCCTCACGTTTACCGACTTAATATTATAAAGAGAGAGGTTTGCATAATTTGATCTCCTAATATAACATGTCACACATATACATATTTAATATATATCTATATCGTATGTAAATATAAATACAAATCTAGTATGTGTATAAGCAATCACACTAGATGATCATGGACCACAACCTAATGTGATCAGGCCCGAGCTAATAGGCCTAATCACTCACATCAAGATCTATGTGCGCAACGGTATATCTCCATGCCCTAGGGTCGTCTGTCCAAACATTAAACGTTATATGTATAAATCATTATCATGTAGGACTACTAGATAATAATAAAAATAATAATCAATTAAACTTTTTAATTAATTAATATTTTTTGAAATTAGGGAGGGAATTTCAGAATTTCTAGGAGTATTTTCGTAATTTTGGATAAAATAGGACAGAACTAAAATTTTTAAAAATTTACAAGGGCAAAACTATTCTTTTGTCTAAAACCCTAAGCCCCTCTTCCTCTTCCCTGCTGCTGCCACCACCACCGCCACATTGTTGGCGGTGGCCTGCGCGGCGGGGCGGGGGCATTGCCCTCGCCTATAGGCGGCACTGCCCTTGCAGGTGAGCAACCCCGCGGGTGCCGCCGCCACCGCGGGCAGTTCTACCCGCAGGGCAGCCCCGCAGGCAATGCTACCCCTGCAGGTGGGTGCCCCTACGAGCGCCGTCGCCTCCGCGGGCGGTTCTACCGGTGGGGCAACGCCCGCAGGCAGTGCTATCCCGCCAAGCGACCACCCCTAGGGTGGGCGGTTTCGTTCGCGGGAGCAGCAGCACCTCACTCCGTGGGAGAAGAGGCCACAGGCGCCTCGGCCCATGGGTTGCCAGCCTCGCCGGTCGTGAGCCTACTGCAAGCAGGCTGCCGGCCGGCTTGTTGTAAGCGCAATGCCTGTGCATGCGCTGCCTTCCTGCGGTTACACGCATGCAAATCGAGGACAATAATTATTACTGTCCTTTCTCGCTTTTGCATCAACGATTTTGACGTCAAAAGTTTCTTCAAAACATAACACACGCAATTCAAAACCAATCTATCGCACGAACAACCTGGCTTTGATATCATTGTTGGGAAATCTAGGGGCAACATCACATGCACAGTGGAAGAACAAGGAAACAAAATCCCCTATTCCCAAAGAAATTTTCGTCATTGTGCAAAGATTGGTGCACAAAATCCGTAAAACTTAAAACTGCATATAGAGTAGATTGTGTTACCTAGAGAGATCGTATATCCCTATTTCCTTACAGATCTTTAGGAGGGGGTGAAGAAGGTCAAGCGTCCTCCTCTCTAGCGGTGATCCACACAGCAGGGCTGCGACGACATTCCTCAAAACTCCAGGCCTGCTCTAAGGTGAAGAGGAAGAGGAGAATAGGAGAGGCAAGCAAAGGCTCTAGCCAATGAGGCTCTGAATCCCTCGTATTTATAGAGGCTATTAGGATCGGAGCGGCACTAAGAGGGGGGGGGGGGTGAATTAGTGCAGCGGATTAAAACTTCGGTTTTAGAAAATCTTTCGTACGATAAAAATGGAACTTGAAAAGCCTAACTTGAACTTGTGTTCGTAAATGTGTGCAGCAAAGGTAATGAGGAAATAAAGCTCGTAAGAAGGTTTGCAGTAATGTAAATAGCGATAAGAAAATGCAAACCAGAGATCACGCCGATTTTACAGTGGTTCGGTCAAATGACCTACATCCACTTGCGAGGCCCCTCTTCGATGAGGCTCCCACCTTCCACTAGCAAATCTCTTGAAATGGAAGAGCAAATACCCCTCTTACAACCTTTTACAAGCAGTTCAACCTCTTACAAATTTTCAGTAAGAAAGAAGGAGGTGAACTCTCTAGCAAATTGAAAAATAAGACTTGCTAATACTTTCTAAGACTTTTCTCTCAAATAATTGCTTCTCAAAAGGTTGTATTCTCTGCTGAGAATTGGGGGGTATTTATAGACCCCAAGAGGATTCAAATTTGATCTCCAAAATTTGAATTCCCTTGAGTTCCCGAGGCTGGTGGTGCCACCGCCTGTCGACCGTTGCACTAGCGGTGCCACCGCCCGACTTCTCGGGTGCTAGGCAGTGCCACCGCCCAGTCAAGCGGTGCCACCGCCCAGCTCTTGGGTGCTGGGCGGTGCCACCGCCCAATCTGGCAGTGCCACCGCAAGACCCTTATAGCTTACTAGTTTGGGCTCCAAACTTGGCCCAAACCAGTCCAAACTCGGGCCCAATTGGCCCCTACTTGGGTTATAGGATTAACACCTAATCCTAACCCTAAGTAACGTGCTAACTATGAATTTAAAGATATTTTCTAAGCTATTACAAAGTCTGCAAGTCAAGACTTCTTTCGACGAGCTTCCGGCGAACTTCCGGCGGTCTTCCGACAAACTCTCGGAAACCATTCTGCGGACTCCCGACAAGCTCGTAGACTTCACGATTTGATCTCGGCGAGTTCCAATGAGCTTCTTTGGCAAGCTCCGATCTTTCTCAGTGAGCTCCGTGAACTTCCAACGAACCTTTTGGCGAGCTTCCGAAAAACCCTTCGGCAAGCTCCCTACTCATTCTCGGCTAGTTCCGGCAGCATTCCCGACGAACCTTCGGACTTCCGTCGAACTCTCGAACTCCCAACGAATCCTTCGTGCTTGACTCCGGCACTTTGTTTCGCTTTATGTCTTCATCGTCATCGTAGTTAATCCTGCACACACAAATATTATTACAACGCGAATTGACATTCTGTTGCCCAACACGTCATTGGTTGGCACTTCGTCCGATTCTTCGGTGCATCGTCCTCTCTTATGGCTTGTTGCCCAATCGGTGGTTGACCTCCGCAACCCCAATATCCTTGGCGCAATTCCACTCTCCTTGGCCCGACGCCCGACGTCCGAAGCCTTCTGCCGTCCAATACCCTGACGTGATCTCCTCCGGCACAACGTCAATTCCTCCTGCGTTAACTGCCTAATCCTGATCGAGTAGACCTGCATCATTCAAAATGCAGTTAAACATAAACATAATTATCAATTAGTTTCATCATCAAAATATGAGATTCAACAATCTCCCCCTTTTTGATGATGACAACTAATTGATGACTAACGGAGTTAACTTTAACTCCCCGGAGTTTAACCAAACTCCCCCTATCAATATGCCATTGATAGAACACTTGGATTATCCCAAATCCAAGTAACATTCATCACTAGTTCTGATAAACATTTAAACCATCATGCAAATATATAAAATATTCAATTTAATGCATGAAGTCATCAATATACTTCTCCCCCTTTGTCATCAACAAAAAGGAGAAGTTCCTACTCTTATGTGTTTAGAGAAAAAAAGTTTCATACATTGCATGAAAAACATAGTATCAAATTTTATCATCATGCAATCTAGCAATTAAAGATGTGTAAGTTTAGCATGTTTGCATTTCTTGATATAACAACTAATTGCTTCTCTTTAGACTACATGCAAGCAAGTTTCAAGCTAGCAAATTTTTGCTTCCTTTGCAATGTTTGAGCTAGCAATTTTGCTTCCGTAACAAGTTAGCATGCTTTGTATTTTGAGATAGACAAGATAGCACATTTGCTTTTTTTGAGATAGCAACTCTTTTGAGATAGTGATCTTAGCAAATTTTACATCATGCAAGGTAGCAAATTTTTGTGATGTTCAAAATAGTAAGTTCTTTCTTCTCTTTAGAGAAGTGCTATTTTTGCTTCCTTTACAAAGTGCAAGCTAGCAAAGTTTTTGAAAAAGTGAGCAAGTTTTGCAACATACAAGCTAGTAAAAATTTCGAAAGCAAATGCAAGATAGCTTTCTTATGTAGGCCCATGACTCTTGCTTCCTATTGCAATGTGCAAGTTGCAAGTTTTTGAAATATCCAAGTTCAACATTGGATACCAACATTGCATAATTAACATAATCTCCTAGTTTTATCATTATGCAATTTTGCTATCATCATAGATATGCAAGGTAGTTTGATAGTAATTTCTACAACATACAAGCTAGCAAATTTTACAATATTTTTAGAGCATGCAAGCTAGTAGTTTTGAGATGTACAAGAAAGCAACCCTTGCTTCTTGAAATATACAAGTTTGCTAGATGTTCACGTTAGCATGTTTTGCTTCTTCTTGACTTGTGCAAGCTAGCTATCTCCCCCTTTGTCATTGTCAAAAAGAAGGGAAGAACAATACAATCATGTAATTCATTTCCCTTTACTATAATCTTCAAATCATGACAAGGGTAAATAACAAAGATAAAATTGATTGTCAAAAGACATATATCATTTTTGACAAATTTCTTCAATTGTAAATAGAAAACATGATATGAAACAATCTTGATTCAAAAGGAAAACTCAAGTTATAAATTATCAAGATATCAAGTAGCGTATCATGGTTTACAAGAACAAGTTTCTTGTTAGTTAATAGCGAAAAGAATCATAGGAGAACAAAATCTCAATTCATGCATATAAAATCTTATGATTCACATCATATGTAATACATCACATACATCATCAAAATAAAAGGCTTAAGTATTGCATATATCATTCCAAATCATAAATATTTCAACTCATGATGGTATTAATTTGTCAAATTGCATCCTACCAAGCATGATCATAACTTTTCATTTGTATGCATCAAAATAATCTCAAGAGTATTTCATGCATAATTTTATATCACCACATAAGGAATATCAAGAAGAAAATAATTGGGTGATTAGATAAACATTTCATGAATACAAGGAATTGTATAAAAATCATATCATGAAAAGATAATACCAAAAGACATGTTTTCTTTTGAAAAATCTCCTCTTAAATAATCAAAGGAAAATCTTAAGAGATCATGATATAGATAAAATTCATTCAATATTGTAGGAGAACAAGATATTATCTCAAGCATATAAAATTTCTCAATTCATTATGAATCATAAAAAGAATTATGGTTCCGAAAAATCATGATTCATTTAGGAAAATTTTCTCTTTAGTACACGACAAGAAGAAATATAGCAATGATATCAATCATAATTCATTTGGATAGTAGATGGAAAAAAAGAAATATTGAGGATAAAATATCTCGATTTTTATAGAGTAAATCTCAAGTTATAAATCTCGAAAAATCAAGATAAAGCTCATTCAAATTCAAATCGTCAAATCAAAATTATTTTGAAGAGATTCATAAAAAGATCATAAAATAGATTCATCAAAGTCAATTCGATAGAGAAGAAGAATTTTCAAGAAAAATACTTTTCTCTATTTAGTTGTTTCATACAAGCATGTCTTTGTCATTTTTGTACCAAAAAATATATATATCATCATTCGTTTAAAAAAAATTTCATCACAAATAACTTTAAAATCTCATACATAAAATCATCAAATCATGGTGTCAAAATTTTAATATTTTCATTACAACATTATGCAATGGTTTCATTGAACATAATTTTGAATGATTCTTATAGATAACTGAAACTTCTTTAGTTTTAATTTATGTGATTGACTTTATATTAGCATGCTCAAGTTTTGTTCTTATGTCAAAAACATACATCATGTTTGAAAACCAAAGACAAGGTTTAAAAAAAAATCATCAAGCCTTCCATATAAAAACCATGCATCATCATTGAAAGTTAATATGGAAATCATCAAAATACACATTCTTGCTTCTCAAGCACATATATATGATTATTTAAATCTTAACATTTTATTCTATTAACATAAAACATATAATTTTCAAGAAAAATAATTATTCAAAAGAAAAGAGAAAATGCATCATGGAAAACATCAAGTAATTTCAAAATAATTCAAGAGAGTTGAGTTACTTACCTTGTAGTCGAAGCCCGTCAAAGCCCAATTCATCGTTTCACCTTTAGAAGTTCTTGATTCATCCTTGGTTGCCTTCCTCTTCTTTGGCCTCTTCCTCCGTTCAAGTTCATTGTTTATTTTAGATTTTTGTTTAATGAACTTATTAAGAGTTGGTGTTCGAAGTTTAAGTTCATCATTGTCCTCATCACTTGAGTCATCGCTCAAATGGTATTCATTTGTCCGAGATTCCAAATCCTTCCTGTTCTTTGGAAGGTGGTTCAAGTGTTCATTGTGTTCATCATGTGCATTGCGCACCATTTCTATTGTCATTAATGAGCCGATAAGTTCTTCAAGTGGAAAAATATTTAAATCTTTTGTTTCTTGTATTGCCGTTACTTTTGATTCCCAAGCTTTAGAAAGTGATCATAAAACTTTACTAACAAGTTCAAAATTCGAGAAACATTTGCCAAGAGCTTGTAAACCATTGACGACATCCGTGAAACGGGTGTACATGTCAACAATGGTTTCGCTCGACTTCATTTGAAAAAGCTCGAAATCATGCACTAAAATGTTGATTTTTGAATCTTTAACTCTAGAAGTGCCTTCGTGTGTGATTTCAAGAGTGTGCCATATGTCGAAAGCCGTTTCGCATAAAGAAACCCGATTGAACTCATTTTTGTCCAAAGCGCAAAATAAGGCATTCATAGTCTTTGCTTTTAAAGAAAACATCTTCTTCTCCAAATCATTCCATTGGTTCATTGGAAGAGAAGACATTTCAAATCCATTTTCAACTATGTGCCATAAATTCAAATCCAAAGAAAGTAAGAAAACTCTCATTCGAGTTTTCCAATAAGTGTAATCCATCCCATTGAAAAAGGGAGGACAAATGAGAGAGTGACCCTCTTGAAAGCCGTAAAGAGCCATTTCTATTTGGGTGTTAAACCAAGGTAGAAAAACGTGGCTCTGATACCAATTGTTAGGATCGGAGCGGCACTAAGAGGGGGGGGTGAATTAGTGCAGCGGATTAAAACTTCGGTTTTAGAAAATCTTTCGTACGATAAAAATGGAACTTAAAAAGCTTAACTTGAACTTGTGTTCGTAAACGTGTGCAGCAAAGGTAATGAGGAAATAAAGCTCGTAAGAAGGTTTGCAGTAATGTAAATAGCGATAAGAAAATGCAAACCAGAGATCACGCCGATTTTACAGTGGTTCGGTCAAATGACCTACATCCACTTGCGAGGCCCCTCTTCGATGAGGCTCCCACCTTCCACTAGCAAATCTCTTGAAATGGAAGAGCAAATACCCCTCTTACAACCTTTTACAAGCAGTTCAACCTCTTACAAATTTTCAGAAAGAAAGAAGGAGGTGAACTCTCTAGCAAATTGAAAAACAAGACTTGCTAATACTTTCTAAGACTTTTCTCTCAAATAATTGCTTCTCAAAAGGTTGTATTCTCTGCTGAGAATTGGGGGGTATTTATAGACCCCAAGAGGATTCAAATTTGATCTCCAAAATTTGAATTCCCTTGAGTTCCCGAGGCTAGCGGTGCCACCGCCTGTCGACCGTTGCACTAGCGGTGCCACCGCTCGACTTCTCGGGTGCTGGGCGGTGCCACCGCCCAGTCAAGCGGTGCCACCGCCCAGTCTGGCAGTGCCACCGCCAGACCCTTACAGCTTACTAGTTTGGGCTCCAAACTTGGCCCAAACCAGTCCAAACTCGGGCCCAATTGGCCCCAACTTGGGTTATATGATTAACACCTAATCCTAACCCTAAGTAACGTGCTAACTATGAATTTAAAGATATTTTCTAAGCTATTACAAAGTCTACAAGTCAAGACTTTTTTCGACGAGCTTCCGGCGAACTTCCGGCGGTCTTCCGACAAACTCTCGGAAACCATTCTGCGGACTCCCGACAAGCTCGTAGACTTCACGATTTGATCTCGGCGAGTTCCAATGAGCTTCTTTGGCAAGCTCCGATCTTTCTCGGTGAGCTCCGTGAACTTCCGACGAACCTTTTGGCGAGCTTCCGAAAAACCCTTCGGCAAGCTCCCTACTCATTCTCGGCTAGTTCCGACAGCATTCCCGACGAACCTTCGGACTTCCGTCGAACTCTCGAACTCCCAACGAATCCTTCGTGCTTGACTCTGGCACTTTGTTTCGCTTTATGTCTTCATCGTTATCGTAGTTAATCCTGCACACACAAGCCAAAACTCTACTCCGATCTAGACAATTATTACAACGCGAATTGACATTCTGTTGCCCGGCACGTCATTGGTTGGCGCTTCGTCCGATTCTTCGGTGCATCGTCCTCTCTTGTAGCTTGTTGCCCAATCGGCGGTTGACCTCGGCAACCCCAATATCCTTGGCGCAATTCCACTCTCCTTGGCCCGACGCCCGACGTCCGAAGCCTTCTGCCGTCCAATACCCTGACGTGATCTCCTCCGGCACAACGTCAATTCCTCCTGCGTTAACTGTCTAATCCTGATCGAGTAGACCTGCATCACTCAAAATGCAGTTAAACATAAACATAATTATCAATTAGTTTCATCATCAAAATACGAGATTCAACAAAGGCCCCTTGTCAAAACCAAATGGATCCTCCCCTAGTGGGTATTCGATCTGCATCCAATTACCCAAGCCTTTTCGATTAGTGGATCTCTATCCAATAATCTTGTTAGGATCAAGAGCACTAAGAGGGGGGGGGGGTGAATTAGTGCAGCGGAAAACTTTTTGTGATTAAAACGAAACTACGTTCGAACGATAAAAATGATTTTTGTGTGAAAGCCGATTCTAAGATTACTTTAACTTAAGATCAAGCAAGATGATGTTAAAGTCAATCTATGAAGGCAATTTGCAGTTATGATGAAAACCAGAATATAAGCGCAAATTGAAATACGACGTTCGTACGAAGAAACTGATTTACGTCTAAATATTGATTCGTAAATCACTTGATTAGGCGAGATGCAGTTTAAGCAATGGTATAAAGGCAGTTTGCAGTTATGGTAGAAATCAAAATGTAAACATAATCTGAAATATGATGATCGTACGAAAAAGCAGATTTACGTCTAAACGCTGATTCGGAAAGTGCAAGGCTTGAAACCCGATCGTATATACGCAGAAAGTAGTAAGCTTCAGAGGAGGCTTGCAGTAAAGATAATATGCTCTAAGTAAATGCAAACCGAGATTTAGAGTAGTTCGGTCAATCTTGACCTACTCCACTTTTGGCTTCCTCCACCGACGAGGTCACCGACGTTAACTAGAGGCCTTCCTTCAATAGGCGAAGGCCAACCACCCTTTTACAGTTTCACTCCTTTTGATGGTCTTAGGAGACAACCCTTATAGAATTTTCTCTCTTCTATTTACAACTCAGAACTTGGAAGAACAGAGGGAGAAGAACTTTTGGCCTTTACAACAATTTTGAGCTCTAAGAATCACAGAAAAGGATCAAGATTTCGGTGTTAAATTGCTGTCTTTCAGTGCTGAATGGGTGGGATATTTATAGGCCCCAACCCAGTTCAAATTTGGAGCTCAAAACTGTCAATTCCCGAAATTTCGGGATCAGGCGGTTGCACCTCCTGACTGGAGCGGTTGCATCGCCTAGCAGAGCTCGAAGACTGAGCCTCTAGGCGGTGCTACCTCCTGTCAGGGGCGGTTGCACCTCCTGACAGAGCTCGAAGACCGAGCTTAGGCGGTTGCACCTCCTGACTGAGGCGGTTGCACCGCCTGGCAGAGCTCGAAGACTGAGCTCAGGCGGTGCCACCTCCTGTCAGGGGAGGTTGCACCGCCCAGTCTCGCTCGAAGATTGAGCCCCAGGCGGTGCCACCGCCTGGCTGGAGCGGTTGCACCTCCCAGTCTCGCTCGGAGACTGAGCCCAGGTGGTGCAACCTCCTGCCTTGGGCGGTTCAACCGCCTGGCAGAAATCAGGGTCCGAATGGGTTGATCCATTCGGCCCAATTTGGGTTTTTCAAGGGCCCAATTGCCCCAAGATTAAGTTAATGGGATCACCTCCCATTTCCAACTTAATCATTGTGCTAACTATGATTTTTTTCCTAAGACATTTACTGCAACTTGCTCCGGTGCGTCAATCGCTTCTTCCGGCGAACTTCCGTCGATCATCCGATGAACCCTTGGTGATGCTCCTGCGGACTTCCGGCAAACTCCTGGACTTGCGACGATTCACTTGGCGAGTTCTGACGAGCTTCTTTGGCAAGCTTATGGACTTCTCGGATTTGTTCCCGCAGAACCTCTGACGACTGTCCGAACTTCCGTCGAACTCTCGAACTCCCAACGTGATCATTGTCTTGACTCCGGCGCAACTCCTGCTGCATGTCTCACTTTCATCGTAGTTAATCCTGCACACTTATCTCAACATATAGATTAGATAACAAATGACAATTGACTTCATCATCAAAATTCGAGATTCAACAATCTCCCCCTTTTTGATGATGACAATCAATTGATAATGGAGTTAACCTTAACTCCCCTTGTCTATATGTCATACTTGAGATAAGTCATTCTTGAATTCAAGACCTAAGAATTCAAGAGACATATTGATAAGTTAAATCATTTGAACTTATCAATACTCCCATCATGATTCCCATCATGATGTATCTCTCTGAAGATGATGTCAAGGCTTGACATTCATTTTCAAATTTTACATAACAATTTTGAATGATGGTAATTATAGCAATTCATCATATTATAAGATATCAACATGTAAAGCTATGAAGTAAGATTTTGATATCATTACATGATGTACACATTTCAAATATTTTAGCAAGTGTTGCATTTTTTCACTTGGTAAGATATCAACTCAAGGCATAATGCAAATTAATGCATGGCATCTATTTATATATCTCTTGGAGATGCAAGCATGGCATTATCATAGCATCAGTGTTTATAGCATCAATTCATATATTTCTCCCCCTTTGTCATCAACAAAAAGCATGGTAGTTGTGATACCATGAGAACAAATAAGTAAATTATCAAGCATATAAAGAAATGCATGATACGTAGATTACTTTGAATACTTCTTCCTTTTTTTTTTTGTTATAATCCTTTGTACATGAAGGAGGAAAGCCATTTGTGATTCCAGCTATTTGTGAGTTTACTTTAAGTCAAGATATGTGTTTGTAACAACTTTTTGCAAGTAAAAATACTATCATCCATATTTCAAGATGGAATTCATAAGCAGGAATCATTTCATCAAATCCATTTCAGAAAAAATATTTTTCATAAGAGTATATGAGAAAATTTGATTTTTAGCATTCCAATTGCTAAGCGAATCCGAAAAGTAAAATGAACTCTTTCATGCATTCGGACAAGATTATGCTATAGATTTTCAAACACGATCATGAAAACAAAACATTTTTGTATTCAACACATAATTTCCAACATGTTATTTAGGCATGTAATGGCAATCAAGTGATTTGATAATTCAATAAAGTTCGAAAAATAATTTTAACTAGTTTATCTATTCGGACACATCAACATTCCTAATTCTCTTTTTATGAAATCAAATTGTTCTTCACTTAGAGATTTTGTAAAAATGTCAGCTAGTTGATGTTTAGTATCAATGAACTCCATGATTACGTCATGATTAGTTACATGATCTCGTATAAAGTGATGTCTAATATCAATATGTTTTGTTCTTGAGTATTGTATAGGATTCTTTGTTAAGCTTATTGCACTTGTGTTATCACATTTAATGGGAATATTTTTAAGATGAACTTTATAATCTTCTAAGGTGTTTTTCATCCATACAACTTGTGCACAACATGCACTTGCTGCAATATATTCGGCTTTGGTTGTTGATAGTGCAACTGAGTTTTGTTTCTTAGATGACCAGGAAACAAGGGCATGTCCTAAAAATTGACATATTCCTGATGTGCTTTTTCTATCTAGTCTACAGCCAGCAAAGTCCACATCAGCATAAGCAATTAACTCAAGATTCTTTGTTTTTGGGTACCATAATCCTAGATTTGTGGTACCATTAAGATATCTAAGTATTCTTTTAACTGCTTTGAGATGAGATATCTCAGGGTTTGATTGAAATCTAGCACAAAATCCTACACTGAACATGATGTCTGGTCTAGTTGTAGTGAGGTAAAGCAAACTTCCTATCATACCCCTATAAGTTTTTTGATCGAAGCTTTCTCCACTTTCATCAATTTCTAACTTAATGGAGGTGCTCATAGGAGTGTTAATAGCCTTTGAGTTATTCATATTAAACTTTTTTAGTAAATTCATAGCATATTTAGTTTGACTAATAAAGATGTCATTGCTTAGTTGTTTGATTTGTAAGCCTAAGAAGAATGTTAATTCTCCCATTAAACTCATTTCGAATTTAAGACTCATAGTTTTAGCAAATGATTCACAAAGAGATTCATTCGTGGAACCAAAGATAATATCGTCAACATAAATTTGAACAATGAGAAAATTATTTTCAAAATTCTTGATGAATAATGTAGTATCAACCTTGCCTTTTGTGAAATTATTTTCAATAAGAAAAGAACTAAGTCTCTCATACCAAGCCCTCGGGGCTTGTTTTAAACCATAGAGAGCTTTGGTTAATCTAAACACATGATTGGGGAGTCTATTATTTTCAAATCCAGGAGGTTGTTCAACATAGACTTATTCGAAAATAAAGCCATTAAGAAAAGTGCTTTTAACATCCATTTGAAACAACTTAAAATTATTACTACTAGCATAGGCAAGGAGCATCCTTATGGCTTCTAATCGAGCCACATGAGCGAAGGTTTCTTCGTAGCCGATACCTTCTTCTTGGTTGAAACCTTTGGCCACTAATCTAGCCTTGTTTCTAACCACGATACCATTTTCATCTTGCTTGTTTCTAAAGACCCATTTAGTACCAATAACTAAATGGTCATTTAGCCTAGGAACAAGCTTCCACACCTCATTTCTCTCAAATTGATTCAATTCATCTTGCATTACGATAATCCATGAATCATCTTTCATGGCTTCGTCAACACATTTGGGTTTAATTTGGGAGAGAAAAGCGGTGTTCGCACAAAAATTTTTAAGAGAAGATCGTGTTTGAACCCCCTTTGATGTGTCTCCTAAGATTAGTTCCTTAGGATGAGCATCTACATACTTCCAATCCTTGGGTAAGGATGTTTCGGAAGTGGATGCATCCAAGTTGCTAGTTGGAGATAGGGTTTCATTTAAATTCAAGGAATCAAAATTAACATCATCATCAAAATCGTTTTTCTTGATTTCAGAAATCTCATTGAAAACAACATGAATGGATTCTTCAATAATTAGGGTTCTTTTATTGAAGATACGAAAAGCTTTAGAAACCGAAGAATAACCAAGAAAGATTCCTTCATCGGATTTAGCATCAAATTTTCCTAAGTTATCCTTTTCATTCAAGATAAAACACTTACACCCAAAGACTTTAAAATATGAAACGTTGGGTTTTCTGTTGCTCCATAACTTATAAGGAGTTTTGGTGAGTAAGGGTCTTACCAGAACTCTATTCAATATATAGCATGCGATGTTTACGGCTTCGGCCCAAAAATATTTGGGTAGGCTATGTTCATTCAACATGGTTCTTTCTACTACTCCATTTTGTTGAGGATTTCTTGGAGTAGAGAAATTATGGTTGTATCCATTGAGTTCATAAAATTCTTGGAAATCATGGTTTTGAAATTCTCCACTGTGATCACTTCTAATTGATGAAATCATAGACCCCTTTTCATTTTGAACTAGTTTACAAAACTTGGTAAAATATCTAAAGCATTCATTTTTCTGTTTTAAGAAGTAAGTCCATGTATATCTGCTATAGTCATCTACAATGACAAAGGCGTATTTGCTACCTCCTAGACTTGATGTAGAGATTGGTCCGAACAAGTCCATATGGATCAATTGTAAGGGCCTAGAGGTGCTTATTTGATTCATAGATTTGAAACTACTCTTAATTTGTTTACCTAATTGGCAAGCATCACATACATTATCTTTGATGAACTTGATATGAGGAATTCCTCTTACAAGTTCCTTAGATGATATTTGAGTGATTAGTTTCATGCTAGCATGACCTAATCTTCTATGCCATAGCCAAGCATCCTCATTCAAAACTAAAAAACATATTTCATTACACAAATCATTGATGTCAATAGTGTATACGTTATTTTGTTTTAATGCAATCATAGACATGTTTTTATGTGGTTTTTCAATGATACAAGCATTAGATTCGAATTTGACAATGTATCCTTTATCACATAATTGACTAATGCTTAAGAGGTTATGTTTTAAACCATTAACTAACAAAACATCTTCAATAAAGAAGTTAGATTTGTTACCTATGGTTTCTTTGCCAATGATTTTACCCTTGTTGTTGTCTCTGAAGGTGACATAGCCTTCGTCTATGCTAGTGAGCTTAGAGAATTGAGATGGATCTCCGGTCATATGCCTTGAGCATCCACTATCAAGGTACCATCTTTTGCTCCTAGCTTGCGATGGTATAGGTTTCTACAAGAAAGGATGATTTTTAGGTACCCATTTGCTTTTGGGTGCCTCAAAAATAGATCTACATTGTTTATCATGTTGCATAGAATTTGTCATGGTTCCTTTGGGAACCCAAATCAATTTGTTTGGACTAATTTTCTTGAATGGACAATAATGCGTCTTGTGTCCAAATTTGCAACAAAAGTTGCATTTGTTTTGGTGTCGAACATGTAAGATGGGGCCTTTTATGAAGGTGGTTGGATTTTGGTGAGGACTTCTCACAAATCCAATTCCACTTCTTTTGGGAACGTGACCCTTGTTTACAAGGATCATATTCAATGACTTGCTGCCAACCTCGAATTTCTTCAAAGTGTCCTTAAGTAGCAAGTTTTCCTTTTGGAGAGTTTCTAGATCATGGCATTTGATGCATGAACTTAAACTATCATGATATTCAGTTTTTAACTTATCAAAATTACAAGTAAGACTATCATGCTCCTTTTTTAGCAATTTGTATTTTCTACTAATAATCTTGCATTTATCAAATAAGTTATGGAAGGCATTTAATAATTCATCAAATGATAAATCTGCATCTATTAAATTTGTTACCTCATCTCCGATGGCCATTAAGGCGTAGTGAGCAACTTGCTCGGTGTTGGACTCCTCTTCTTCGGATGCGCTCGAGTCATCCCACGTTGCTTTGAGCGCCTTCTTCTTTGATGTTCTCTTTTTGGCTTGGGGACAATCACTCTTGTAGTGTCCCGGCTTTTTACATTCATAGCAAATAACTTGGTCCTTCTTGGGTTCAAGTTTATTTTTTGCGTCATTCTTAAACTTGTTTCTTTTAATGAATTTTTTAAATTTTCTTGTTAGAAGTGCCAAGTCATCATCATAGTCCTCATCACTTGAGTTTTCTCTCAAGTGGCCTTCTGAAGTTTTAAGTGCCATATCTTTCCTGTTCTTTGTAAGGATGTCTTCTTGCTCTTCATGAGCTTTACAAGTCATCTCGTAGGTCATTAATGACCCGATTAGTTCTTCAAGAGGGAAGTTGCTTAGATCTTTCGCCTCTTAAATAGCAGTGACTTTAGGATCCTAACTCTTAGGAAGGGATCTTAGAATCTTATTTACAAGCTCAAAATCCAAGAAACTTTTTCCGAGTCCTTTTAGACCGTTGACGACATCCGTGAAACGGGTAAACATGTCACCAATGGTTTCACTCGGTTTCATCCGAAAAAGTTCGAAAGAATGTAACAGAAGATTGATTTTTGACTCTTTCACTCTACTTGTTCCTTCGTGAGTCACTTCGAGTGTGTGCCAAATATCAAATGCGGTTTCACAAGTTGAAACACGGTTAAACTCGTTTTTATCAAGTGCATAAAATAAGGCATTCATAGCCTTTACATTAAGAGCGAAAGCCTTCTTCTCCAATTCATTCCAATCGATCATTGGAAGAGAAGACTTCGAAAATCCGTTTTCGACAAGATTCCAAAGTTCAAAATCCATAGAAATAAGAAAAATCCTCATTCGGGTCTTCCAATAGGTGTAGTCCGTCCCATGAACATGGGTGGACGTGTAATAGAATGGCCTTCTTGGTTTCCGGCGTATGTCACCTCTCTTGGGTTTTAATCCGTTAGAGAGTTAACCCCGCTCTGATACCAATTGTTAGGATCAAGAGCACTAAGAGGGGGGGGGGTGAATTAGTGCAGTAGAAAACTTTCTGCGATTAAAACGAAACTGCATTCGAACGATAAAAACGATTTCTGTGTGAAAGCCGATTCTAAGATTACTTTAACTTAAGATCAAGCAAGATGATGTTAAAGTCAATCTATGAAGGCAGTTTGCAGTTATGATGAAAACCAGAATATAAGCGCAAACTGAAATACGACATTCGTACGAAGAAACTGATTTACATCTAAATGCTGATTCGTAAATCACTTGATTAGGCGAGATGCAGTTTAAGCAATGGTATAAAGGCAGTTTGCAGTTATGGTAGAAATCAAAACGTAAATGCAATCTGAAATATAATGATCGTACGAAAAAGCAGATTTACGTCTAAACGCTGATTCGGAAAGTGCAAGGCTTGAAACCCGATCGTATATGCGCAGAAAGTAGTAAGCTTCAAAGGAGGTTTGCAGTAAAGATAATATGCTCTAAGTAAATGCAAACCGAGATTTAGAGTGGTTCGGTCAATCTTGACCTACTCCACTTTTGGCTTCCTCCACCGACGAGGTCACTGACGTCAACTAGAGGCCTTCCTTCAATAGGCGAAGGCCAACCACCCTTTTACAGTTTCACTCCTTTTGACGGGCTTAGGAGACAACCCTTACAGAATTTTCTCTCCTCTCTTTACAACTCAGAACTTAGAAGAACAGAGGGAGAAGAACTTTTGGCCTTTAAAACAATTTTGAGCTCTAAGAATCATAGAAAAGGATCAAGATTTCGGTGTTAAATTGCTGCCTTTCAGTGCTGAATGGGTGGGGTATTTATAGGCCCCAACCCAGTTTAAATTTGGAGCTCAAAACTGTCAATTCCCAGAATTCCGGGATCAGGCAGTTGCACCTCCTGACTGGAGCGGTTGCACTGCCTGGCAAAGCTCGAAGACTGAGCCTCTGGGCGGTGCTACCTTCTGTCAGGGGCGGTTGCACCTCCTGATAGAGCTCGAAGACCGAGCTCAGGCGGTTGCACCTCCTGACTGAGGTGGTTGCACCACCTGGCAGAGCTCGAAGACTGAGCTCAAGCGGTGCCACCTCCTGTTAGGGGAGGTTGCACCGCCCAGTCTCGCTCGGAGACTGAGCCCCAGGCGGTGCCACCGCTTGGAGCGGTTGCACCTCCCAGTCTCGCTCGGAGACTGAGCCCAGGAGGTGCAACCTCCTGCCTTGGGCGGTTCAACCGCCTGGCAGAAATCAGGGTCCGAATGGGTTGATCCATTCGACCCAATTTGGGTTTTTCAGGGGCCCAATTGCCCCAAGATTAAGTTAATGGGATCACCTCCCATTTCCAACTTAATCAATGTGCTAACTACGATTTTTCCTAAGACATTTACTACAACTTGGTCCAGTGCGTCAATCGCTTTTTCCGGCGAGCTTCCGGCGAACTTCCGTCGATCATCCGATGAACCCTCGTTGATGCTCCTGCGGACTTCTGGCAAACTCCTGGACTTACGACGATTCACTTGGCGAGTTCCGACGAGCTTCTTTAGCAAGCTTATGGACTTCTCGGATTTGTTCCCGCAGAACCTCCGACGACTGTCCGAACTTCCGTCGAACTCTCGAACTCCCAACGTGATCATTGTCTTGACTCCGGCGTAACTCCTGCTGCATGTCTCACTTTCATCGTAGTTAATCCTGCACACTTATCTCAACATATAGATTAGATAACAATGACAATTGACATCATCATCAAAATCCGAGATTCAACAAATCTCTCATGGGCTCTTATTGGATCTCGTCTATGGGATCTAATAATTTAGGGGCTTATTGGATATCCAATAAGACAGGTGCTCTGGCGAATATCTCATATCCGAACCTCTACTCATCGTAATGCCTACCATATATGTGTGATCCTTTAGGCCCAATATCGAGCTGGCCGTGAGTTATACCTATCAGAACTCCTTCTAACTTAGTAAATTATTATCTCTGTAATAATTTACTCGACTCATCTTCTATGGATGTACTAGGCCACTACGCCATAGTCCCCAAACGATACTGAGGAATCCAATCCATTGGACTTGTCTGTCCTCAGTTACCGTGTACCTATAGTCCCTCATCTATCTAATATCCCAGTGACTGTATATTGAGCATGGTGTTGTCAGAACCATACTGTTTCTACTCGAGTCTTGCTCTAATCGGATTCTCTCGGAGAACTCTCTCTCTCAACCCGAATGACCTTGGCCAGGGATTTGTCTGAGCAAGAACACATGGGATATTTCTCTCATGACGCCAAGAGTGGATGATCCTCTATCGACACTCAATAGCCCTCGTAAGGTCAACTACCACTCCCAATGACCAATTGTACTAGATCTGGGATATCCAAACCTATAAGTCTGGTATCAAAGAGTGGAGCACTCATACAGGACATCCTTGGTGTCTCAAGTCTAAAGACCAAATACACAACTAGAAGTATGGAATCGCTGTCTGACAATAAGGCATCATCAACCATCCAGCAATCCAAAAAGTGGATCAATAAGTGAACTCATTCTCCAATGAGCACCTGTACTGTATCCCTAGTGTCCCCACATGAGCATCTATGAGACCAACTGCATCCATCATATGGATGGGTATGCAGCACACTAGTCTATTCGGTTATCACGATGTCCCTCTCGAGTAATCTATGACCGTGATTATTTAGGATCTGTGTTTAAAGGTGAATCGGTCTCATTATTGTGATCTCATCACGATCTGATTCCCATTGCACGGATCCAAAGACATCACAATATATACATGTATATATGCAATATACAATATAAAGTGATAAATGCCAAAATATAATAAGTAAAAAGATTCCGTGTCAAGTCACACATGCCATCACCCACGTGATTGGCTTGTTGGGCACCTATGACTAGCAATGACAAGCGGTGGCACCGCCACTAACAAGCGGTGGCATCGTCAGCATTGGGAAACCCAAAAGTAATTCAAATTTGGAGCTCAAATTTGAATCCTCTTGGGGCTTATAAATACTCCTCAATTCTCAGTAGATACAACACCTTTTTGACAAGTTAGAAAGTAAGAAAAAGCTCTAGCAAAGTCTTGTTTTCAATAGCTCAAGTATTCACCTCCCTCTTTCTCTTTAAAAAATCTGTAAGAGTGTAAACCACTTGTAAGAAGTTTGTAAGAGGGGTATTTGGTCCTTCCCCTTCAAAGTGATTTACTAGTGGAAGTTGGGAGCCTCATCGAAGAAGGTTTCGAAAGTGGATATAGGTCACTTGACCGAACCACTATATATCGTGGTGTTCCTTGAATGTGTGAGTGTTGAATGTTCTAAACCATTTCTCTACTTAGTTGCAAATCATTCGATTTTCATCTCCCTACTCTTGACTATCTTTTCTCAAGCTATTTTAGCTATGTCATCCTCCGTTGAATCGAAATCTCTATATATTTACGAAATTAATTTTAAACTTATGAGTTTTAATTCGCTACACTAATTCATCCCCCCCCCCTCTTAGTGCCACTCCGATCCTAACAATTGGTATCAGAGCAAGGCTCACTCTCATATTTGGTTCAATACCCAAGAGAGATGGCTTACTTCGGCATGCAAGAGGGTCACTGTATTACACCTCCGCTTATGTTTAATGGGTCAGATTACACGTATTGGAAGACTCGTATGAGGATCTTCCTTATTTCCATGGATTTTGAGCTTTAGAATATTGTCAAAAATAGATTTAAAAAATCTTCTCTTCCGATGAGCGAATGGGATGAATCGGAGAAGAAGGTTTTTGCTTTAAACGCAAAGGCTATGAATGCCTTGTTTTGTGCACTTGACAAAAATGAATTTAATCGCGTTTCGATTTGTGATTCGGCTTTTGATATTTGGAGAACTTTTGAGGTCACTCATGAAGGCACTAGCCGAGTGAAAGAGTCTAAAATCAACATTCTTGTGCATTATTACAAACTTTTCCGGATGAAACCAAGTGAGTCCATCGGAGACATGTACACCCGTTTCACGGATGTCATTAATGGACTCAAAGCTCTTGGTAAAGGTTTTTCTAACTTTGAACTAGTAAGTAAAATTTTAAGATCCCTTCCAAAGAGTTGGGATCCAAAAGTTACAGTCATTCAAGAGGCCAAAGACCTTAAAACTGTTGAATCTCAGATTTTGATGATGAAGTCAATTGTCATTTGTTGTCTAACCTATATGTTGAGATAAGTGTGTAGGATTAACTACGATGAAAGTAAGACATGCAGCAGGAGTTGCGCCGAAGTCATGACAATGATCACGTTGGGAGTTCGAGAGCTCGACGGAAGTTCGGACAATTATCGGAGGTTCTGCGGGAACAAATCCGAGAAGTCCATAAGCTTGCCGAAGAAGCTTGTCGGAACTCGCCAAGTGTATCGTCGCAAGTCCAGGAGTTTGCCGGAAGTCCACAGGAGAATCACCGAGGGTTCATCGGATGATCGACGAAAGTTCGTCGGAAACTCGCCGGAAGAAGCGATTGACACACCGGAGCAAGCTGCAGAAATTGTCTTAGGATTTATCGTAGTTAGAACAATGATTAAATTGGAAATGGGAGGTGATCCCATTAGCTTAATCTTGGGGCAATTGGGCCCCTGAAAAACCCAAATTGGGCCGAATGGATCTACCCATTCGGACCCTGATTGCTGTGGGAGGTGCAATCGCCCAAGCCAAGAGGTAGCACCGCCTGGGCTAAGTCTCCCAGGGAGACTGGGCGGTGCAACCGCCCCAGCCAGGAGGTGGCACCGCCTGGGATCAGTCTCCAAGCGAGACCGGGCGGTGCAACCTCTCCTGACAGGAGGTAGCACCGCCTGAGCTCGGTCTTCGAGCTCTAGCAGGCGATGCAACCGCCCCAGTCAGGAGGTGCAACCGCCTGAGCTCGGTCTTCGAGCTCTGGTGGAGAGGTGCAACCGCCCCTGACAAAGGTGGCACCGCCCAGAGGCTCAGTCTTCGAGCTCTACCAGGCGGTGCAACCGCCCTAGTCATGAGGTGCAACCGCCTGATCTCGGAATTCCGGGAATTGATAGTTTTGAGCTCCAAATTTGAACTGGGTTGGGGCCTATAAATACCGCACCCATTCAGCACTGAAAGGATGAACTAACACTCGAAATCTTGACATATTTCTGTGATTCTTAGAGCTCAAAATTGTTGTAATGGCCAAAAGTTCTCCTCCCTCTGTTCTTCAAAGTTTTGAGTTGTAAAGAGAGGAGAGAAAATTTCTATAAGGGTTGTCTCCTAAGCCCATTAAAAGGAGTGAAACTGTAAAAGGGTGGTTGGCCTTCGCCTATTAAAGGAAGGCCTCTAGTTGACGTCGGTGACCTCGTCGGTAGAGGAAGCCAAAAGTGGAGTAGGTCAAGATTGACCGAAGCACTCTAAATCTCGGTTTGCATTTATTTTGAGCATTTTATCTTTACTGCAAACCTCCTAAATAGCTACTGCCTTCTGCGCTTTTACTAACGAGTTTCTAAGTTCAGAACTTTCCGAATCTGCGTTTAGACGTAAATCGACTTTTTCGTACGATCATTACATTTCAGTTTACGTTTACGTTTTGATTTCAATCATAACTGCAAACTGCCTTCTGTGCATTTATAAAACATATCTCAAAGTTCAGTATCTTCAAAATTGTCATTTAGACGTAAACCGATTTTATCGTACGAACGTCGCATTTCAGTTTGCGCTTGCATTCTGATTTTCATCATAAACTGCAAACTGCCTTTGTAGATTTACTTTAACGTCACCTCGCTTAATCTTAAGTTAATGTAATCTTAGAATCGGCTTTTACATCGAAATTGTTTTTATCAAACGAATGCAGCTTTCGATTTTAATCGCTGAAAGATTTCCGTTGCACTAATTCACCCCCCCCCTCTTAGTGCTCTTGATCCTAACAATTGATATCAGAGCGGGGTTAACTCTCTAACGGATTAAAACCTAAGAGAGATGGCTTACGCCGGAAACCAAGAGGGCCATTCTATTACACGTCCACCCATGTTCAATGGGATGGACTACACCTATTGGAAGACCCGAATAAGGATCTTTCTTATTTCTATGGATTTTGAACTTTGGAATCTTGTCAAAAATGGTTTTTCGAAGTCTTCTCTTCCAATGATTGATTGGAATGATTTAGAGAAGAAGGCTTTCGCTCTTAATGCAAAGGCTATGAATGCCTTATTTTGTGCACTTGATAAAAACGAGTTTAATCGTGTTTCGATTTGTGAAACCGCATTTGATATTTGGCACACACTCGAAGTGACTCACGAAGGAACAAGTAGAGTGAAAGAGTCAAAAATCAATCTTCTGTTACATTCTTTCGAACTTTTTCGGATGAAATCGAGTGAAACCATTGGTGACATGTTTACCCGTTTCACGAATGTCGTCAACGGTCTAAAAGGACTCGGAAAAAGTTTTTCGGATTTTGAGCTCGTAAATAAGATTCTAAGATCCCTTTCTGAAAGTTGGGATCCTAAAGTCACTGCTATTCAAAAGGCGAAAGATCTAAACAACTTCCCTCTTGAAGAACTAATCGGGTCATTAATTGTAGACAATATAGATCTATGCAACTTCCCGAAGGAACCATGATAAATTCTATGCAACATGATAGACAATGTAGATCTATTTCTGAGGCACCCAAAAGCAAATGGGTACCTAAAAATCATCCCTTCCTGTAAAAACATTAAAAACATAAAAATTTTAGGCTAGAGCAAGAAATAATATTCTGCTCCTTGATTCTCGATATTCATGACCCAAGATCCAAAAAGGAACTCGCAATGCTCTCTAGCCTAAATAACAGATGGAGATTATAAATATAAAATCACAAATACGATTTAAATACAACCTTATTTGACTTAGAAACGTATGATTCCCAAATTCACATATCCTCTGGATTTTCGAACCCATCAATTTCATCCGTTCATAACCTTCGAATCCAACTCTGTATCATAAAGTGACTAAGTCTGTCATGAACTTGCAAGGCTTACCAACTTGAACAAACTATCACAAACATGTATACGACATTGAGAGTATGCACGTTAAAAGATCTATCTTGATCGTGCAAAAGTCCTTGCCTTAAAATGAAAACTCTTACGTAATTACGTAAGTAAAGTTGATTGCTCTGAATGAAAATTCTTCTCAAGACAAAAAACTCTCAGATCAGATCACACTGATCAGAACAAGTGCTCACCGCCTGCAGGCGGTGGCACCGCCCCAACTGGAGATAGCACCTCTAGCTGTCACGTGTTGCAAGCGGTTGCACCGCTCCAGCCAGAGGTGCAACCGCCCGCAACTCTACCCTTTTTAACCCAAGCTAGGGCCGGCGGTGAAACTGACCCCAACTCACTTCCTTCCCTCCTCTACTCTTCCAAGCCTCCTCCATCCCCATTTCTCCCCTCTTAGCATCCCAAATACCCCTCATTTCGAAGCAAAACATCAACAATCCTTCCCTCTTTTGAAGATCTCACTAAGGTACTCTCCAAGAAGCCCTTAAACTCTGTTTTTTGATTCATTTACTCTTGCTCATCACTATTCTTCTAAACAGCAGTAGTTATGGGATCTAGAAGATCCTTAAGGGATAAAGGAAAGAGGAGATTAGTAGAAGATTTTGATCTCACCCTTTTCGATTCAAAATACCATGCTGAAAAATTTTCCTCTTTCGAACTTAGGAGTGTCAATAAGGGAAAATACGTAGATTTAAATGAACTAAGAGACTTAGAGACAATCCAATGGTTTGTAAACTTAGATCTACTTCCAATTTTGCAAATTAACGAACCCATCTATCCAAGACTTGTTAGATTGTTTTACAACAATATACAAATAGATGAAGAAGAAAGAATGTCCACCTATCTTTTAGGACAACACATCTCAATTATGGATAGATTCATTTGCGACATGATAGGCATTCCCATGAAAAGTAGAGGACTTTACTTTAGAGGATCATGGGATGATGAAACTGTTGGAACAACATATGTTGAAGCCTTAGGAACAATCTTTGCCAATCCCAACTTAACATTTGTTCCTAAAAGTTATGAACATCTACTGCCTCTAAACACTAAGGTACTTCATCATATCCTAACAAGCATCATTCTCCCTAAACAATACCATCAAGATGAAGTAAGCCAATTAGAATTAGGAACTATGTATTTGATCATGAAAGGACATTACATCTGTCTTGGTTATCTTATCCAATAAAACATGTTAGAACTATCTAAGAAAGACATGATGCTCCCATATGGTGGTATAATCACTAGAATAATGAAAGCCTACGATATTCTAATACCACCGGAAGAAGAAGTAATAAAAGTAGATAGATTTAGCATAATAAATAAAAATCTACTTCATCGATTAAGATGTTTTTATAGAAACGATAACTGGGTCAGAATGCCAAGAAGAACTGATCCCCCTCAACTTGAACCAGAACCGGAAACACTAGTATTTAGGGGTACCCAATCTCCTCCGATCTGTCCCTTTGAGGAAACACATCCATTTGAGCAAACTCATACATCATCTGTCGAAGATATTGGGATTCGGATGGACCGATTCGAACAAAGACAAGAATGGCTTGAACAACAACAAGATCAAATCCTATCTGAGCTGCGGTAAATTCATCGTCAATTTGACTCCTTGTTTAGGCACTTTAATTTTTCACCTCATGAATGAGCTTGTATGAACACAATCATCTGTTGTTATTGTAAACTCCTTATGTTACTCACCATGATATGCTTTGACTTGATCCTTGATATGGTTACCTGATATATTTTGAGCATATGTAGAGTTGTAAACATCTATCATGGTAAATATATACCTTGTGCCTTGTGGTAAATATAAACTAAATGGTTATCTCGAATTTTATATTGAAACTAAAAGTTTTGAAAACCTTGTGCTTTGATTTCCACGATAAATATAGTTTAAAAAAGTGATATACCAATGCAGTTGATAAGTCATTGTCATTGATACTAAACATCAACTAGCTGACATGTTTGATTTCATAAGAACAATTTGATTTCATAAGAAGAGAATTAGGAATGTTGATGTGTCCGAATAGATAAACTAGTCAAAATTATTTTTCGGACTTTATTGAATGATCAAATTACTTGATTGCCATGTGTTGAAATGTTTTGATTTTTTGAAAAACTGTAGCATAATCTTGTCCGAATGCATGAAAGAATTCATCTCATTTTCGGATTCCCTTAACAGTTGGAATGACAAAAATCAAATATACTCTTATGAAAAATATTTTTTCCGAAATGGATTTGATAAAATGACTTTCCTCCTTCATGCACAAAGGATTATAACATAAAAGGAGAAGAAGTATTCAAAGCATTATACGTATCATGTCTTCCTTTATATGCTTGATAACTTGCTTATATTGTTCTCCTGGTATCACATCTACCATGCTTTTTGTTGATGACAAAGGGGGAGAAATATATGAATTGATGCTATAAACACTGATGCTATGATTATGCCATGCCTGCATCATCAAGAGATATATGAACAGATGCCATATATAAAAATGCAACACATGATAAAATATTTGAAATGTGTACATCATGTAATGATATCAAAATATTACTTCACAGCTTTACATGTTGATATCTTACAATATGATGAATTGCTTCAATTACCATCATTCAAAATTATTATGTAAGAATGAATGTCAAGCCTTGACATCATCTTCAAAAATGTCACTTGAATTCTTAGGTCTTGAATTCAAGAATGACTTATCTCAAGTATGGCATGTAGACAGGGGGAGTTAAGATTAACTCCATTATCAATTGATTGTCGTCATCAAAAAGGGGGAGATTGTTGAATCTCGGATTTTGATAATGAAGTCAATTGTCATTTGTTGTCTAACCTATATGTTGAGATAAGTGTGCAGGATTAACTACGACGAAAGTAAGACATGCAGTAGGAGTTGCACCGGAGTCATGACAATGATCACGTTGGGAGTTCGAGAGCTCGACGGAAGTTCAGACAGTCATCAAAGGTTCTGCGGGAACAAATCCGAGAAGTCCATAAGCTTGCCAAAGAAGCTCGTCGGAACTCGCCAAGTGTATCGTCGCAAGTCCAGGAGTTTGCCGGAAATCCGTAGGAGAATCACCGAGGGTTCATCGGATGATCGACGGAAGTTCATCGGAAACTCACCGGAAGAAGCGATTGACGCACCGGAGCAAGCTGCAGAAATTGTCTTAGGATTTATCGTAGTTAGCACAATGATTAAGTTGGAAATGGAAGGTGATCCCATTAGCTTAATCTTGGGGCAATTGGGCCCCTGAAAAACCCAAATTGGGCCGAATGGATCTACCCATTCGGACCCTGATTGCTATGGGAGGTGCAACCGCCCAAGCCAAGAGGTAGCACCGCCTGGGCTAAGTCTCCCAAGGAGACTGGGCGGTGCAACCGCCCCAGCCAGGAGGTGGCACCGCCTGGGCTCAGTCTCCAAGCGAGACTGGGCGGTGCAACCTCTCCTGACAAGAGGTAGCACCGCCTGAGCTCGGTCTTCGAGCTCTGGCAGGCGGTGCAACCGCCCTAGTCAGGAGGTGCAACCGCCTGAGCTCGGTCTTCGAGCTCTGGCAGAGAGGTGCAACCGCCTCTGACAGAGGTGGCACCGCCCAGAGGCTCAGTCTTCGAGCTCTACTAGGCGGTGCAACCGCCCCAATCAGGAGGTGCAACCGCCTGATCCCGGAATTCCAGGAATTGATAGTTTTGAGCTCCAAATTTGAACTGGGTTGGGGCCTATAAATACCCCACCCATTCAGCACTGAAAGGATGAACTAACACTCGAAATCTTGACATCTTTCTGTGATTCTTAGAGCTCAAAATTGTTGTAAAGGCCAAAAGTTCTCCTCCCTCTGTTCTTCAAAGTTTTGAGTTGTAAAGAGAGGAGAGAAAATTTATGTAAGGGTTGTCTCCTAAGCCCCTCAAAAGGAGTGAAACTGTAAAAGGGTGGTTGGCCTTCGCTTATTGAAGGAAGGCTTCTAATTGACGTCGGTGACCTCGTCGGTGGAGGAAGCCAAAAGTGGAGTAGGTCAAGATTGACCGAACTACTCTAAATCTCGGTTTGCATTTACTTTGAGCATTTTATCTTTACTACAAACCTCCTAAATAGCTACTGCCTTCTGCGCTTTTACGAACGAGTTTCTATGTTCAGAACTTTCCGAATCTGCGTTTAGACGTAAATCGACTTTTTCGTATAATCATTACATTTCAGTTTACGTTTACGTTTTGATTTCAATCATAACTGCAAACTGCCTTCTGCGCATTTATAAAACATATCTCAAAGTTTAGTATCTTCAAAATTGTCATTTAGACGTAAACCGGTTTTATCTTACGAACGTCGCATTTCAGTTTGCGCTTGCATCTTGATTTTCATCATAAACTGCAAACTGCCTTTGTAGATTTACTTTAACGTCATCTCACTTAATCTTAAGTTAAAGTAATCTTAGAATCGGCTTTTACATCGAAATCGTTTTTTATCAAACGAACGCAGCTTTTGGTTTTAATCGCTGAAAGATTTCCGCTGCACTAATTCACCCCCCCCCCCCGCTCTTAGTGCTCTTGATCCTAACAAAAATATTTCCTCTCGAAGAACTTATTGAGACTTTAATGACCTACGAAATGAACAATGTAGTAAAAAGGAAACTCGAGAACAACCTTCCAATGAATAGGAAGGATTTGTGACATAGAACATTTGAAGAACACTCAAGCATAAGCTCAAGTGATGGTGAACTTAAACTATAAGTAAAATAAAAATTAAAGAACAAAAAGAATGAAACTACTTGCTTTAAATGCAAGAAGAAAAAAAAAATTGGGATGAATCAAGCTCCTTAGTAGATGAGGAGAAAATTAAGAAAGGCGAGATGGCAAACTACGCCTCAATGGCATTCTACGATGAGGTAATTGAAACCCCCTTAATTTATTTTGAAATTACTTGATGTTTTCCATGATGCATTTTCTTTTTTTTAATAATTATTTTTTTTGAAAAGTGTATGTTTTATGTTAATAGAATAAAATGTTAGATTTAAATCTAATGATCATATGTATATTTTTCTTAAGAAGGAAAAATGTGTATCTTGATGATTTTCGATTTTGATTGAAACCATGCTTGATGTCTTAATGAAAATATTAAGAAGTTTAATATCATGCTTAATAATGATGCATGGCTTTTTTAATGGAAAACTAAGCATGAAGAGATAGATTCGCCTAAAAAGAAAAATGCATGACTACAACAAATAACAAAATGATTTTGGTTGAAAATACCTTATGCTCAATTAAACCATGATTGATGAATATCCTTTATGTTTAATGATTTCTTTGCCTTGTATGTCCTATCATGATGAATATTTTGAAAATAAATGAAATCATGTTTGATTTGACGTAATGCATAATGATCATGGTAATTGAGTTTTCTTTTGAAATGATGCATATTGATTTTTGTGATTTATGGATTATCGATTTTCATGATAATAAAAGTGGCTTTTTAGGTTAAAAAAAATGATGATGCATGTTTTGATTTGACATAAATGAAATAGGCATGCTTATATGAAATAGTATAAGTGTCATGCTTGACGATTGTAAACTTAATAATGCATAAAGTTGTAATGAAAATATTAAAATTTTGATACCATGATTTGATGATTTTATGCATGAGATTTTAAAGTTATACATGATGATTTTTGTGGTTAATTGATCTTGATGGTTTTCATGACGAAATTTATTTTTCGATCCTAAACGTTGATGCATGGTTTTAACATAAGAATAAATATTTGAGCATGCTAATATAAAATCAATCACATAAATTGAAACAACTAAAAAGAGAAAAGTATTTTTCTTAGAAATTCTTTTTCTCTATCTTATTGACTTTAATGAATCTATTTGATCATCTTAAAAGTGATTTTGATGTTTTGAATGAGTTTCATCTAACTATGATTTTTTATCTTGATTTCTGAAAATTATAATTTGAAAATTTATTTTATAAATCAAGATTGTCTATTATGGTTCTTTCTTTTCACTATTTGAGTTATTAAAAAAGAATCATAATATGTCTCTTGATATTCAAAATTTATGTTCACTATTTATGCATCTCATCACCAAAATTCTTTTTGATATTCTTCATGTGATGATATGAATGCATGAAACACTCATGATATGATTTTTATACAATTCCGTGCATTTATGAAATATTTATCTCATCACCTAATTAATTTTTCTTGATGTTCCTAATGTGATGAAATGAAATTATGCATGGAATACAAATGAGAAGTTAATGATTCTGCATGATAGGATGTAATGAACTTTGACATTTAGATACCATCAATTGAAAAGTTATGATCATGTTGCCAAAATGATGTATCATGAATGCTTGAATATCATGTATGATATGCTCATAATGATAATTGATTTATTAGTATCATGCATGAAAAATGAAATGTATGGTTTTGAAATTGTGCATATTCGAATTTGAAAATATGATGATGCATAATGATGAAATTATGTAATGAAAATATTAAACATTTTGAAACCATGTTTTAATGTCATGCATAATGATCATGCTTAATAAATTTTAAAATTATGCATGGTGATTTTTAAGTAATATATGGATTATCAATTTTTATCATGATGAAATGTTACATTTTCAGTTTTAAGTATGATGTATGTTTTCATACAAGAAACTTGAGCATATTGATTTGAAATCATATTTAATGGTTTTATAATTTAAAATTATGCATGATGAATCTTGCAATTTACGGATTATTGATTTTTACCATAATGAAAGTGCCTTATTGATCTTTGTCATAATAAATCTTACACTTTTGGTTTTAAACATGATACATGTTTTTATTTGGCATAAATGAAATAAAATTATATGAATTGAAACAACTAAAAAGAGGAAAATATTTTTAAAAAAAATTATTTTTCTCTATCTTATTGATCTTGATGATTATTATGATAAATCTATGTATACCATTTTCAATCTCTTGAAAGTAATGTTGAGATTTTGATGAATTTGACGATTTAAATTTGAATGAGTTTGTATTCAAATCATGATCTTGGTTTCTTGGATTTACTACTTGAGATTTTTTTGTAATTCAAGATGTCTTATCTTGAATTCAAATCATGATCTTTTGTAATTCAAGATGTCTTATCTTTCATGACATGAAGCCGTTGGATTTATGGCTTTTATGCCTTGATATAATTGAAATATTTTGTACTATTTTGTTCTTCCCTTATTCTTTCTTGTTTACAATGATAAAATATGATCATGCATGGTAGGATGCAATTTGACAAATTAATACCATGATGATTTGAAATATTTATGATTTAGAATGATGCATATGTTGTTTCTTATAATGATGTATGTGATGTATTGCATATGATGTGTATCATGAATGCTTTAAATGATAAATGTTTGGTACCAACAATCATGAAGTGATAAATACTTAAAAATATTGATTTAATGTTCGGTATCATGAATAATTTATTATTATACATGAAAATAGTGATAAATATTTTGAAAATAAATGTTGATTTTACATTTTGTGCATGATGAGTTATAGTGATGATTGAAATAATATGAATGATGATTTGGAATCATGCATATAATGATGAGTTTATATGTTTTAAAAATATATATGTTGATTTGGTATTATGCATGTAATACCTTAATGTATGATAATGATGCACGCAATGAAGAAATATTAATAATAAAATAATTATTTTGACATTCAAGACTTGAATTTTCATTTATGCTATTTACCTTTGTCATAATTTAGAAATTAATGTAAAGGGTCTTCTCTTCTTTTTGACAATGATAAAGGGGGAGCAAAACATGCTAGAAAGCTAATTTGCTAGCTCACACAATTCAAGAAAAAAAAAGCAAAAATTGTACTTCTTGTTGAATCTCGGATTTTGATGATGACGTCAATTGTCATTTGTTATCTAATCCATATGTTGAGATAAGTGTGCAGGATTAACTACGATGAAAGTAAGACATGCAGTAAGAGTTACGCCGGAGTCAAAACTATAATCACGTTGGGGGTTCGAGAATCAACGGAAGTTCGGACGGTCATCGGAGGTTCTACGGGAACAAATCCAAGAAGTCCAGGAGCTTGCCAAAGAAGCTCGTTGGAACTTGCAAAGTGGATCGTCGCAAGTCCAGGAGTTTGCCGGAAGTCCGTAGGAGCATCACCGAGGGTTCATCGGATGATTGACGGAAGCTCGCCGGAAGAAGCGATTGACGCATCGAAGCAAGTTGCAGTAAATGTCTTAAGAAATTCGTAGTTAGCACAATGAATAAGTTAGAAATGGGAGGTGATACCATTAACTTAATCTTGGGGCAATTGGGCCCTTGACAAACCCAAATTGGGCCGAATGGATCAGCCCATTCGGACCTAGATTACTTGGCCAGAGGTGGCACCGCCTGGGTCGGTGCTGGCACCGCCCAGGGCTTAGTCTCCGAGCTCTGGCTAGGCGGTGCAACCACCCTAGTCAGGCGGTGGCACCGCGTGAGCTCGATTTTCGAGCTCTAGTAGGAGGTGCAACCACCCCTGACAACAAGTGAGACCGCCTAGAGGCTTAGTCTTCGAGCTCTGCCAGGCGGTGCAACCGCCCTTGTCAGGCGG
This sequence comes from Musa acuminata AAA Group, assembly GCF_036884655.1. Classification (NCBI taxonomy): domain Eukaryota; kingdom Viridiplantae; phylum Streptophyta; class Magnoliopsida; order Zingiberales; family Musaceae; genus Musa; species Musa acuminata. The sequence continues at coordinate 22,725,120 of NC_088343.1, read as the reverse complement.
TGCAACCGTCAGACCCTGGAATTCCAGGAATTGACAGTTTTGAGCTTAGAATTCAAAGTGGGTTGGGGCCTATAAATACCCCACCCTTTCAGCAATGAAGGAGCAACAAAAAACCACCGAAATCCTGATCTTACTCTGTGAATTTTAGAGCTCAAAAGTGTTGTATGGGTTAAAAGTTCTCCTTCCTCTTTTCTTCCAAGTTTTGATCTATTAATAGAGGAAAGAAAATTCTGTAAGGGTTGTCTCCTAAGCCCGTCAAAAGGAGTGAAACTATAGAAAGGTGGTTGGCCTTCGCCTATTGAAGAAAGGCCTCTAGTGGACGTCGGTGACCTCGTTGGTGGAGGAAGCCAAAAGTGGATGTAGGTCAAGATTGACCGAACCACTCTAAATCTCGGTTTGCATTTACTTTGAGCATATTATCTTTACTGCAAACCTCCTAAATAGCTTACTGCCTTTTGCGCATTTACGATTATGTTTCAAAGTTCCGTATTTTTCGAATCGGTGTTTAGATGTAAATCAGTTTTATCGTACGAAAGTTTTCCGCTGCACTAATTCCCCCCCCCCCCTCCCTCTTAGTGCTCTTGATCCTAACAATTGGTATCATAGCGGGGTTAACTCTCAAATGGATTAAAACCTAAGAGAGATGACATACGCCGGAAACCAATAGGGCCATTCTATTACATGTCCACCCATGTTCAATGGGATGGACTACACCTATTGGAAGACCCGAATGAGGATCTTCCTTATTTCAATGGATTTTGAACTTTGTAATCTTGCCGAAAATGAATTTTTGAAGTCTTCTCTTCCAATGATCGATTGGAATGAATTGGACAAGAAGACTTTCGCTCTTAATGCAAAGGCTATGAATGTCTTATTTTATGCGCTTGATAAAAATGAGTTTAATCGTGTTTCAGTTTGTGAAACCGCGTTTGATATTTGGCATACACTCGAAGTGACTCACGAAGGTACAAGTAGAGTGAAAGAGTAAAAAATCAATCTTTTTATACACTCTTTCAAACTTTTCCGAATGAAACCGAGCAAGACTATTGGCGACATGTACACCCATTTCACGAATATCGTCAATGGTCTAAAAGGACTCGGCAAAAGTTTTTCAGATTTTGAGCTCGTAAATAAGATTCTATGATCCCTTCCTAAGAGTTGGGACTTTAAAGTCACTGCTATTCAAGAGGCTAAAGATTTAAACAACTTCCCTCTTGAAGAACTAATCGGGTCATTAATGACCTATGAAATGACATGCAAGGCTCATGAAGAGCAAGAAGACATCCTTCCAAAGAACGGGAAGGATATGACACTTAGAACTTTAGATGACGACTTGAGAGAAAACTCATGTGATGAGGACTGTGATGATGACTTGGCACTTCTAACAAGAAAATTCAAAAAATTCATTAAGAGAAACAAGTTTAAAAATGACACAAAAAATAAACTTGAACAAAAAACGGACCAAGTTATTTGCTACGAGTACAAAAAGCCGGGACACTACAAAAGTAATTGTCCCCAAGCCAAGAAGAGAACATCAAAGAAGAAGGCGCTCAAAGCAACATGGGATGACTCGAGCGCGTCCGAAGAAGAGGAGTCCAACACCGAGCAAGTTAATCATTACGCCTTAATGGCCATCGGAGAGGAGGTAACAAATTTAATTGATGCAGATTTATCATTTGATGAGTTATTAAATGCCTTCCATTACTTATTTGATGAATGCAAGATTATTAGTAGAAAATACAAATTGCTAAAAAAGGAGCATGATAGTCTTACTTGTAATTTCGATAAGTTAAAAACTGAATATCATGATAGTTTAGGTTCTTATGTAAAATGTCATGATCTAGAAACTATCCAAAAGGAAAACTTGCTACTTAAGGACACCTTGAAGAAATTCGAGGTTGGTAGCAAGTCTTTGAACATGATCCTTACAAACAAGGGTCACATTCCCAAAAGAAGTGGAATCGGATTTGTGAGAAATCCTCACCAAAATCCAACCACCTTCATAAAAGGCCTCATCCTACATGTTCGACACCAAAGCAAATGCAACTTTTGTTGAAACATGGACACAAAACGCATTATTGTCCATTCAAGAAAATTAGTCCAAACAAATTAATTTGGGTTCCTAAAGGAACCATGATAAACTCTATGCAACATGATAAACAATGTAGATCAGTTTTTGAGGCACCCAAAAGTAAATGGGTACCTAAAAATTATCCTTTCTTGTAGAGACATACACCATCACAAGCTAGGAGCAAGAGATGGTACCTTGATAGTAGATACTCATGGCATATGACCGGAGATCCATCTCAATTCTCTAAGCTCACTAGCATAGACGAAGGCTATGTCACCTTCGGAGACAACAACAAGGGTAAAATCATTGGCAAAGGAACCATAGGTAACAAATCTAACTTCTTTATTGAAGATGTTTTGTTAGTTGATGGTTTAAAATATAACCTCTTGAGCATTAGTCAATTATGTGATAAAGGATATATTGTCAAATTCGAATCTAATGCTTACATCATCGAAAAACCACACAACAACACATCTATGATTACATTAAAACAAAATAACGTATACACCATTGACATCAATGATCTGTGTAATAAAATGTATTTCTCGGTTTTAAATGAGGATGCTTGGCTATGGCATAGAAGACTAGGTCACGCTAGCATGAAACTAATCACTCAAATATCATCCAAAAAACTTGTAAGAGGAATTCCTTATATCAAGTTCATTAAAGATAATGTATGTGATGCTTGTCAATTAGGTAAACAAATTAAGGGTAGTTTCAAATCTAAGAATCAAATAAGCACCTCTAGACCCTTGCAATTGATCCATATGGACTTGTTCGGACCAATCTCTACATCAAGCCTATGAGGTAGCAAGTACGTCTTCATCATTGTAGATGACTATAGCATATACACATGGACTTACTTCTGAAAACATAAAAATGAATGCTTTAGATATTTTAATAAGTTTTGTAAACTTGTTCAAAATGAAAAGGGTTCTATAATTTCATCAATTAGAAGTGATCATGGTGGTGAATTTCAAAATCGTTATTTCCAAGAATTTTGTGAACTTAATGGATACAACCACAACTTCTCTACTCCAAGAAATCCTCAACAAAATAGAGTAGTAGAAAGAAAAAATAGAAACTTACAAGAAATGGTAAGAACCATGTTGAATGAACATAGCCTACCCAAATATTTTTTGGCCGAAGCCGTAAACACTACATGCTATATTTTGAATAGAGTTCTAGTAAGACCCCTACTCACCAAAACTCCCTATGAGTTGTGGAACAACAAAAAACCTAATGTTTCATATTTTAAAGTTTTTGGGTGTAAGTGTTTCATCTTGAATGAGAAAGATGACTTAGGAAAATTTGATGCTAAATCTGATGAAGGAATTTTCTTGGTTATTCTTCAGTTTCTAAAGCTTTTCGTATCTTCAATAAAAGAACTTTAATTATTGAAGATTCCATTCATGTTGTTTTCAATGAGATTTTCGAAATCAAGTAAAATGATTTTGATGATGATGTTAACTTCGATTCTTTAAATTTAAATGAAACCCCTTCTCTAACTAGCAACTTGGATGCATCCACTTCTGAAACATCCTTACCCAAGGATTGGAAGTATGTAGATGATCATCCTAAGGAGCTAATCTTAAGAGACACATCAAAAGGGGTTCAGACACGTTCTTCTCTTAAAACATTTTGTGCCAACGTCGCTTTTCTCTCCCAAATTGAACCTAAATGTATTGACGAAGCCATAAAAAATGATTCATGGATTATCGCAATGCAAGATAAATTAAATTAATTTGAGAGAAATGAGGTATGGAAGCTTGTTCCTAGGCCAAATAACCATTTAGTTATTGGTACTAAATGGGTCTTTAGAAACAAGCAAGATAAATATGGTATCATGGTTAGAAACAATGCTAGATTAGTGGCCAAAGGTTTCAACCAAGAAGAAGGTATCGATTACGAAGAAACCTTTGCTCCTATGGCTCGATTAGAAGTCATAAGGATGCTCTTTGCCTATGCTAGTAGTGATAATTTTAAGTTGTTTCAAATGAATGTTAAAAGCGCTTTTCTTAACGGCTTTATTTCTCAAGAAGTTTATGTTGAACAACCTCCTGGATTTGAAAATAATAGCCTCCCTAATCATGTGTTTAAATTAACTAAAGCTCTCTATAGTTTAAAATAAGCCCCTAGGGCTTAGTATGAGAGACTTAGTTCTTTTATTATTGAAAATAATTTTACAAAAGGCAAGGTTGATACTACATTGTTTATTAAGAATTTTGAAAATAATTTTCTCATTGTTTAGATTTATGTTGATGATATTATCTTCGGTTCTACAAATGAATCTCTTTATGAATCTTTTGCTAAAACCATGAGTCTCGAATTTGAAAGGAGTTTGATGGGAGAATTAACCTTTTTCTTAGGCTTACAAATTAAGCAACTAAGTAATGACATCTTTATTAGTTAAACTAAATATGCTTTAGATCTACTGAAAAGATTTAATATGGATAGCTCAAAAGCTATTAACACCCCTATGAGCACCTCCACTAAGTTAGAAGTTGAATAGAGTGGAGAAAACTTTGATCAAAAAACTTATAGGGGTATGATAGGAAGTTTACTTTATCTCACTGCAACTAGACCAGATATCATGTTCAGTGTAAGACTTTGTGCTAGGTTTCAATCGAACCCTAAAATATCTCATCTCAAAGTGGTTAAAAGAATACTTAGATATCTTAAAGGTACCACAAATATAGGATTATGGTATCCAAAATCCAAAAATTTTGAGTTAATTGCTTATGCTGATGTGGATTTTGCTGAGTGTAGACTAGATAGAAAAAGCACATCAGGAACATGTCAATTTTTGAGACATTCCCTTGTTTCCTAGTCATCTAAAAATTAAAACTTGGTTGAACTATCAACAATCGAAGCTGAATTTATTGCAGCTAGTGCATGCTGTGCACAAGTTGTGTGGATGAAAAACACCTTAGAAGATTATAAAGTCTATCTTAAAAACATTCCCATTAAATGTGATAACACGAGTGCAATATGTTTAACAAAGAATCTCATTCAACACTCAAGAACAAAACATATTGATATTAGACATCACTTTATACGAGATTATGTTACTAATCATGATATAATCATAGAGTTCATAGATACTAAGCATCAACTAGCTGATATTTTTACAAAACCTCTAAGTGAAGAACAATTTGATTTCATAAGAAGAGAATTAGGAATGTTGATGTGTCCGAATGCATAAACTTGTTAAAATTATTCAGACTTTATTGATTGAATGATCAAATCACTTAATTGTCATTACATGCCTAAAATAACATGTTGAAAATTAATACAAAAATTTCCATAACAATGAGCATGTCTTCATGATTGTATAGTCTTGTCCGATTGCATGAAAGTGTTAAATTAAATTTTCAGTTCCAATCGGATTTCATGAATACATTATTCTTTTTCGGATTTAATAAACATATGTCATACATAGTTTGATTCACATAATTGATTTTTGACAAATAGAATCATCTAGCAAATGCATATCTTTTAGACTTATCATGTGAAAAATATTCTCTTTGAGAAATAGATTTGATGATTCCTTCTTATAAAAGGAAGATATTTTTATGTGCAAGGATTTGATTCACATAAATATCCTGATCCTTGTAAAGCATGCCTTAATATCCTATCGATTTGAACTACACAAATGGCTTTCCTCCTTCATGCAAAAAGATAATAACAAATAAAAATGAAGAAGTTTTCACTCTATAATCTTCATGTCATGTTTTTCTTGAGATGTTTGTATAATTTATATCCTATCACTCTATATAGATAAATGACAGGAACCTACTTATGGCATCACACGTATATTTAAAAGTTGTTTATATCGTTCTCATTTTTGTTGATAACAAAGGGGGAGAAATATATGAATTGATGCTATAAATGCCATATTATGTTGAAAAAAGCAGATATATGAATTGATGCTATGATTATGCCATGCTTGCATCATCGAAAATATATGAATTAATGATAACTATGATTGCCATATTAGCAATATGCCATGTTTGCATCATGTTAAGATATCAAGAACTTGCATCGTAGTCCTACGTGTTGATATCTTACCATGTGATGAAATGCTATGATTACTAAAATACTTGAAATGTGTGCATCATGTTAAGATATCAAAATCTTACTTCGAAATTTTACATGTTGATATCTTACTATATGATGAATTGCTATCATTACCATCATTCACATTTGAAATTTGAAAATGGATGTCAAGCCTTGACATTATACATCATTTTCAGAGAGATACATCATGATGGGAATCATGATGGGAGTATTGATAAGGTTAAATAATTTTAACTTATCAATATGTCTCTTGAATTCAAGACTGACTTATTTCAATTATGGCACATAGGTAGGGGGAGTTAAGGTTAACTCCGTTATCAATTGATTATCATCATCAAAAAGGGGGAGATTGTTGAATCTCGGATTTTGATGATGACGTCAATTGTCATTTGTTATCTAATCCATATGTTGAGATAAGTGTGCAGGATTAACTACGATGAAAGTAAGACATGCAGCAGGTGTTGCGCCGGAGTCAAGACTATGATCACGTTGGGGGTTCGAGAATTCGACGAAAGTTCGGACGGTCGTCAGAGGTTCTGCGGGAACAAATCCGAGAAGTCTAGGAGCTTGCCAAAGAAGCTCATCGGAACATGCCAAGTGGATCATCCCAAGTCCAAGAGTTTGCCGGAAGTCCGTAGGAGCATCACCGAGAAGTTCATCGGATGATCGACGGAAGCTCGCCGGAATAAGCGATTGACGCACCGGAGCAAGTTGCAGTAAATGTCTTAAGAAATTCGTAGTTAGCACGATAATTAAGTTAGAAATGGGTGGTAATCCCATTAACTTAATCTTGGGGCAATTGGGCCATTGACAGACCAAAATTGGGCCGAATGGATCAGCCCATTCGGACCCAGATTACTTGGCCAAAGGTGGCACCGCCTGGGTCGGCGATAGCACTGCCCAAGGCTCAGTCTCCGAGCTCTAGCTGGGCGGTGCAACCACCTCTGATAGAGGTGAAACCGCCTGAGCTCGGTCTCCGAGCTCTTGTTGGGCGGTGCAACCGCCCTAGTCAGGCGGTGGCACCGCTTGAGCTCGATCTCTGAGCTCTGGCAGGAGGTGCAATCGCCCCTGACAAGAGGTAACACCGCCTAGAGGCTCAGTCTTCGAGCTCTGCCAGGCAGTGCAACCGCCCCAGTCAAGCGGTGCAACCGCCAGACCCCATAATTCTGGGAATTGACAGTTTTGAGCTCGAAATTCAAACTAGGTTGGGGCCTATAAATACCCCACCCTTTCAGCAATGAAAGAGCAACCAAAAACCACCGAAATCCTGATCTTACTCTGTGATTTTTAGAGGTCAAAAGTGTTGTATGAGTTAAAAGTTCTCCTTCCTCTTTTTTTCCAAGTTTTGATCTGTCAAGAGAGGAAAGAAAATTCTGTAAGGGTTGTCTCCTAAGCCCGTCAAAAGGAGTGAAACTGTAAAAAGGTGGTTGGCCTTTGCCTATTGAAGGAAGGCCTCTAGTGGACGTCGGTGACCTTGTCGGTGGAGGAAGCCAAAAGTGGATGCAGGTCAAGATTGACCGAACCACTCTAAATCTCAGTTTGTATTTACTTTGAGCATATTATCTTTACTGCAAACCTCCTCAATAGCTTACTACCTTCTGCGCATTTACGATCGTGTTTCAAAGTTCAGTATTTTTCGAATCAGCGTTTAGACGTTAATTAGTTTTATCATACGAACATCATATTTTAGTTTACACTTACATTCTAATTTCCATTATAACTGCAAACTGCCTTCATAGACTTGCTTTAACTGCATCTTGCTTGATCACAAGTTAAAGTGATTTACGAATCGGCTTTTCTACCGAAATCGCTCTTATAGTACGAACGCAGTTTTAATTGTCGAAAGTTTTCCGCTACACTAATTCACCCCCCCCTCCCCCCCCCCCTCTTAGTGCTCTTATTCCTAACAATTCTCAAACGAGAAGAAATTGTTAGGATCAAGAGCACTAAGAGGGGGGGGGGGGTGAATTAGTGCAGCGAAAAACCTTCTGCGATTAAAATCGAAAACTGCTTTCGTTCGATAGAAGTGATTTTGGTAAGAAAGCCGATTCGTAAATCACTTCAACTTTTGACTTGGAGAGATGCAGCAAAGATATGAACGCAGTTTGCAGTTATGATGGAAATCAGAATATAAGCGCAAACTGAAATACGACGTTCGTACAATAAAAGCGATTTCGGTATAAAAGCTGATTTGTAAACCACTTTAACTTGAGAGAAGGCGAGATGCAGTTAAAGCAAAGATATAAAGTCAGTTTGCAGTTATAATGGAAATCAGAACGTAAGCGCAAACTGAAATACGAAGTTCGTACGATAAAACTGATTTGCGTCTTAAACCTTGATTCGGAAAGCACTGAACTTTGAAACACGTTTGTAAAAACACAGAAGGCAGTAAGCTATTGAAGAGGTTTGCAATAAAGATAAGATGCTCAAAGTAAATGCAAATTGAGATTTAGAGTGGTTCGGTCAATCTTGACCTACTCCACTTTTGGCTTCCTCCACCGACGAGGTCACCGACGTCAACTAGAGGCCTTCCTTCAATAGGCGAAGGCCAACCACCCTTTTACAGTTTCACTCCTTTTGACGGGCTTAGGAGACAACCCTTACAGAATTTTCTCTCCTCTCTTTACAACTCAGAACTTGGAAGAACAGAGGGAGAAGAACTTTTGGCCTTTACAACAATTTTGAGCTCTACGAATCACAGAAAAGGATCAAGATTTCGGTGTAAGTTCATACCCTTTCAGTGCTAAATGGGGTATTTATAGGCCCCAACCCAGTTCAAATTTGGAGCTCAAAACTATCAATTCCCGGAATTCCGGGATCAGGTGGTTGCACCTCCTGACTGGAGCGGTTGCACCGCTTGGCAGGGCTCGAAGACTGAGCCTCTGGGCGGTGCTACCTCTTGTCAGGGGCGGTTGCACCTCCTGACAGAGCTCGAAGATCGAGCTCAGGCGGTTGCACCTCCTGACTGAGGTGGTTGCACCGCCTGGCAGAGCTCGAAGACTGAGCTCAGGTGGTGCCACCTCCTATCAGGGGAGGTTGCACCGCCCAGTCTCGCTCGGAGACTAAGCCCCAGGCGGTGCCACCGCCTTGCTGGAGCGGTTGCACCTCCCAGTCTCGCTCAGAGACTGAGCCCAGGCGGTGCAACCTCTTGCCTTGGGCGGTTCAACCGCTTGGCAGAAATCAGGGTCCGAATGGGTTGATCCATTTGGCCCAATTTGGGTTTTTCAGGGGCCCAATTGCCCCAAGATGAAGTTAATGGGATCACCTCCCATTTCTAACTTAATCAATGTGCTAACTATGATTTTTCCTAAGACACTTACTGCAACTTGCTCCGGTGCGTCAATCGCTTCTTCCGGCGAGCTTCCGGCGAACTTCCGTCGATCATCCGATAAACCCTCGGTGATGCTCCTGCAGACTTCCGGCAAACTCCTGGACTTGCGATGATTCACTTGGCGAGTTCCAACGAGCTTCTTTGGCAAGCTTATGGACTTCTCGGATTTGTTCCCGCAGAACCTCCGACGACTGTCCGAACTTCCGTCGAACTCTCGAACTCCTGCTGCATGTCTCACTTTCATCGTAGTTAGTCCTGCAGTCTGAAAACAAAACTTCAATCGAGACAATTAATCCTAAGCAATTAACCAAGTTGTCCGGCATGTCATTGGTCTCTCGACGCTTCGTCCGATTCTTCGGCGCATCGTCCTCTCCTGCAGCCTATTGCCCAATCGGCCAGTTGACTCCACAACTCCGATATCCTTGGCACAATACCTACTCTTTTTGGCCCGATGCCCGAGTCTACGGTCCGAAGCCTTCTGTCGATACGTCGACCGATCCACCGGCCCGACGTCCAATCTTCTGACATGTTCCTTCGGCACAACATGATTTTCCTGCTTTAATTGTCTCATCCTGATCGAAGCATCCTGCGTCACTCAAAACGCAGATTAAATCATAAATATATATCAAGTGGTTTCATCATCAAAATACGAGATTCAACAATCTCCCCCTTTTTGATGATGACAACTACTTGATGACGGAGTTAACCTTAACTCCCGGAGTTTAAACAAACTCCCCTATCAATATGCCATATTGATAGAATCTTGAATTCAAACTGAATTCAAGTCATTGCAATATTCATCATGAATACTTGCAACACGTCATCATGAACTTATGCATAACATGTCATGTCATCAACATACTTCTCCCCCTTTGTCATCAACAAAAGGAGAAGTACCACAATCAAGTGTTTGTGATATTGGTTCAACTTATTGCATGAAAAACATAATATCAAGTTTTATCATCATGCAGTTTTGAAGCCAGAAAATTTAGCAAATGTTACATAATGCTTAGAACATTCAAGCTATCTAGTTTTAGATATGCAAGTTTTACAGCATACAAGATAGCACTTTTAGAACATGCAAGCTAGCAATGTTACAACATTTTAGAACTTGCAAGCTAGCAATTTAGAGATGTTCAAGAAGGCAACTCTTGCTTCTTGAAATAGGCAAGATAGCACTTTTGCAATTTTTGTTTGGCAAGCTTGTGATGTTCAAGATAACAAGCTATTTCTTCTCTTTTGAGAAGTGTCATTTTTGCTTTCTTTATAAAGTGCAAGCTAGCAAAATGCCAAACTAGCAAGAGATAATGTTTTACATGAGGCAAGCAAATAATTTGGCAAGTGTTACATTTGCATCTTCTCTTTAGAGGAGTGTAATTTTTTGCTTTCATCTTGAATTGTGTAAGCTAGCTAGTTTGCCTCTTTTCATGATGTCCACACTAGAAATTCTTGCTCCCCCTTTGCCATTGTCAAAAAGAATGGAAGACCCTTTTTTTAATTTTCAGATTATGACAAAGGTAAGTATCAATTTTATTTGTGCATCATTATATATTCAAATTAAAACATACACAATTTCAAAAGCCTTATTTTTCATGCACGATACCGAAAAATAAATCAATCATCATTAATGGGTATATCATACATGATACTCAAACATTAAAATTTTTAAGCATTTATCAACGTGTTGATCATGATACCAAACATTCATTAGTTAAAGCATTCATGATACGTATCATATGCAATACATCATGTACATCATTGTCATTAGTATTGCATGCATCATTTCAAATTCATGAATATTTCATCATTGCATGCATCTTGCCAAATCATAAAATATACAATCATCATTAATGCATGATTCCTAATCATCATTTATTTTGCAACATGATGGTGCCAAATTTATCAAATTACATCCTACCATACATGATCGAAACTTCTTATTTGTATACATCAAAACAAATTAATGAATATTTCATGTATTCTTCTCATCACATAAGGAATATCAAGAAGAATTATTAGGTGATGAGATAAACATTTCAAGAATACAAGGAATTGCATAAAAATCATATCATAAGTGTTTCATGTATTCATATTATCACATGAAGCATACAAGACAACAATGCAAAGAAATCATGTCATGAAGAATATCAATGTGAAAATTTAGCAAAGATCACATGATACAATCGCAAAGCATGATATAATTACGCGATATATCATGAGATGATAATTTATCATATCAATGAAAGATATCATTGAGGATCAATTCGTGAATACCAAAGATATGATTCATGGTTCATTAAAATTCTTCTTAACAAGTTCACGATCAAGATTCATATAATTCTTAATAAAACAAATTGATGTACAATCATCATACAAGACATACAAGGCAAAGAAATCTTGTTATATGATATCAAGGCTCATGATTTATTTGAAAAGATATAATACAAAGAGCAACTTGAAACATTCTTATCAAGATCACATTTTAAAATATTCCAAGTATCAAGATATCAATATGACACTTCATTGAATTCTGAGAAATCAAAAGACAAGTTACATTTCATTTGAAGAACTCCTTTTTGATAAATGTAGGGAGCATAATGAACGATCTTGATTTATAAAGAGCTTCATGTTATAATTATCAAGATCATGATTTTAATAATTATTTTCTTTAGCAAAGAATCACAAAAGCACTTTATTTTTGCATAAGAAATCTCATTGTATTATGATTTATAAATTCTTTTTCTGCACATGAATCATAGGAGATATGTATGTGAAACAAATCTTTGCAAGCAAAAACACTATCATTCATATTTCAAGATGAAATTTATAAGCAGGAATCATTTCATCAAATCCATTTCAGAAAAATATTTTTCATATAATAAGTGTATGAGAAAATCCGATTGTTAGGATACCAATTGTTAAGCGAATCCGAAAATGAAATTAACACTTTCATGCATTCAGACAAGATTTTGCTATAGATTTTCAAGTTCAACCATGAAGATAAAACATGCTCATGATCATAAAAATTTATGTATCCAAAACATATAATTTCCAACATGTTATTAAGGCATGTAATAGTGTAAAATCATCATGGCAATTAAGTAATTTGGACATTGAATCAAGAAAGTCCGAAAAATAATCTTAACACGTTCATGCATTCGAGCACATTTTTGCCATAGTTTTTCAAATATACTCATGAAAATAACACATGCTTATCATCAGCTTAAAATCTCATGCATAAAATTGTTAATCAAAATATTTAATTTCATCATTATGCATTTCTTCAAATCAAACATGATTTTTAATCAAAATCGAGAAATAACAATGGAAATCAACGTAATACACATTATTACTTCTTCACCATGATTTCATATTTTCAATCAAGATCATTTTATTTGTTTATCATAAAATATGCAATATTATCATTTTTGAAATTACTTAGCATGATCATAATTTTTTTTTTTTAAACATGTAATTTTTAAGAAAATTAATTCTAAACTAAAAGAGAAAATACATCATGAAAGCATCATGTAATTTCAAAATAAATTAGGGGGATTTCGATTACCTCATCATTGAAAGCGATTAAGGCGTAGTTTGCCACCTTGCCTTTCTTGATTTTCTCCTCGTCTTCGGAGGAGCTCGATTCATCCCACTTTGTTTTCTTCTTCTTTGGCCTCTTCCTTCGTTCAAGTTTATTATTTATTTTAGATTTTTATTTAATAAACTTATTAAGATTTAGTGTTCGAAGTTCAAGTTCATCATTGTCCTCATCACTTGAGTCATCGCTCAAGTGGTATTCATTTGTCCGGAGTTCCAAATCCTTCCTGTTCTTTGGAAGGTGATTTTGTTCATCATGTTCATCATGTGCATTATGCACCATTTCATATGTTATCAACGAACCAATTAGTTCTTCAAGAGGGAAGTTGCTTAGATCTTTCGCCTCTTGAATGGTAGTGACTTTAGGATCCCAACTCTTAGGAAAGGATCTTATAATCTTATTTACGAGCTCAAAATCTGAGAAACTTTTTCCGAGTCCTTTTAGACCGTTGACGACATCCGTGAAATGGGTAAACATGTCACTAATGGTTTCACTCGGTTTCATCCGGAAAAGTTCGAAAGAATATAACAGAAGATTAATTTTTGACTCTTTCACTCTACTTGTGCCTTCGTGAGTCACTTCGAGTGTGTGCCAAATATCAAATGCGGTTTCACAAGTTGAAACACGGTTAAACTCGTTTTTATCAAGTGCACAAAATAAGGCATTCATAGCCTTTGCATTAAGAGCGAAAGCCTTCTTCTCCAATTCATTCCAATCGATCATTGGAAGAGAAGACTTCGAAAATCCGTTTTCGATAAGATTCCAAAGTTCAAAATCCATAGAAATAAGAAAGATCCTCATTCGTGTCACGCCCCTCAAAATATCGATAATATTAAAATTCAAGAAAACAAATCAATCCAGGATCCAAACTAACATTTGAGGTCACTAAGAAAACATTCAGATTAAAATTTCACCTCTATAATCTATAAATTTATAAACCCTATGCAGTTCATAAACATACAATACATCGCTCGATGATTCATAAAATCTGAACCCAACTCACCAAAATAATAACCACAACATAAATTCACAAATTTATAAACCCTCTGCAGTTCATAAACATATAACACATCGCTCGATGATTCATAAAATCTGAACCCAACTCACCAAAATAATAACCACAACATAAATTCACAAGTGTGGGAGTTTGTACAATCATAAAACCAACGTGTACCATAAGTTCATATCGTTACACGAATTAAACTTAACATTCCAGAATCTTAAACATGAGAGGTCCTTTAAACTTTTACAAAATCCACAAGTTTAGATTCATCGTCAACATTTTATTAGATGCAGCGTGTGCTTATACAACAAAAACATATATACTAATAAAGATCTGCCCAAAATCTTTTAGCTTTCCACTGCCTCAGCCCAATCTTAACATTTAAGCAAGCGACAAGCTATCCTGAAAATTTTATACAACAACGGGGTGAGCATATAAAGCTCAGCAAGTGACTAACATATCCATGTTAAAAGAGGACAATTTCCAAAGATATAAAGTTTCAAAATGCAAGGCAGAATATAAGAATTCATAGACGTAATATCATTAGGTGCAGAATCACAATTGTCATTTCAATCATACATATTTGGTTCATAACAGATGGGGCATAGAGTAATTGGAGCATATCAACCACGAATGAAACGTTTCGGAGCATATCAATAACAAATGAAACATTTCGGAGCTTATCAATGATGTATGAAATGTTCCGGAGCATATCACGGCATATGGAACATTTCGAAGCATATCAACAATAAATAAAACATTTCGGAGCTTATCAATGGCGTATGAAATGTTCCGGAGCATATCAACGATATATGGAACATTTCGAAGCATATCAATAATGAATGAAACATTTCGGAGCTTATCAATGGCGTATGAAATGTTCCGGAGCATATCAACGGCATATGGAACATTTCGAAGCATATCAACAATGAATGAAATATTTCGGAGCTTATCAATAGCGTATGAAATGTTTCAGAGCATATCAACGGCATATGGAACATTTCAAAGCATATCAACAATGAATGAAACATTTCGGAGCATATAAATAACAAATGAAATGTTTCGGAGCTTATTAGTGGCGTATGAAATGTTTCGGAGCATATCAACGGCGTATGGAACTTTTCGGAGCATATCAATAACAAATACCAAACAGAAGCTCAAACGTTGTCTTTGACGTTGCATTCATATCATTCTTATCCAAAGCATGTATAGAAACACATAACCAAAGCTCTGGATATCATATCAAACATACAGAAGGTGAAGTGGGACCATAACATAATATGGTACATCCATTTCTGAATGACCACCAAACATAAGTCTCCCACGTCTGGGAGGTCTCCCACGTCTGGGAGCTCCATCCACCCACGTCTGAGTGAAGTCATAGGGGCCGGCAGAGCATCTCAGGCTCTATGCATAACTCCCTTCACCATTTCTGGCGAAGGTTCACAATATCCCACAAACACTAGAGTACAAAAGGATAGTATGAACAATGAATAGCACATATCGGAAGCACACGTGGAACAACAAAACGTACATGTGCCTTTACGAGTCAATCCGAAGTAAGCAATAATCTTTCACAATTATATTCAGATTTGAAAGGAATTGAAAGCAAGGGCACATATGGAATCCAAGCAATCACATACAACTCAATTCAAATAAGAAGGTTAGATGAATTCGATATCCAAAGGAATGAAACTAGAATAGGCACACATCGAAAGCAAATGCGGAACAATGGGTTATACATGTGCCTATATAGGTCAATGTGATATAGCATAAACGTTACACAATATGTTCAGGAATGGTAATAATTTATAGACAAGAGCAAACAAGAATTTAAACATTAATATAAGCCACAATTGAGTGAAGGGAACTGAACAAAATCTATTTCCAAACGAATGAAAATAGAAGATACAAAATCGATCAAAGCTCGATTTCTGACAGAATTCGAGAGGCTCATTGGATAAATACTTCAGATTGTCAATTATGCTCTAATACCCTCAAGAAGGCTATTGTCAAAATATATATCAATCTATTTTCTGTTGAAATAAGTTTCATACAAATCATGGTTTCCAACAAGGAGTTACCTTTGATTTGGTAACACAAGGTCAAAAACAAAATCACTGTTTTGTAGAATTCATAGGGTCGGATTCAACAGATAATAGGGTAGGTATTTGAATTCCAAATTTTTCAATCTATATGTCAAAAGAAAGGTCTATAAGTCTAGTTTATAACGAAATCAGTTTGATACAAATCAGAATTTTCAACAGGGACTTATAGGTATTTTAGTATCGAAAGGTCAGAAATTTTGATCCCTGTTCTGCAGCATCTATAGGCTCATTTGAAACAGACGTTTGGGTAAGTATTCGGTGTCAAAAATCTACAAAATCAGTGTCAAAAGAAAGATATAAGAGTCTAATTTTATACGACTAGGTCCTGCCTGAATCCACATTTGGTGCTAAAAATTATAGCTGAAACAGTGTATAGGGGTCAGTTTACCGAAAAAATTTCAGATCATTGGTTTTATGTCCAAAGAGAGAAATATCAGGTTCTAAGCATAAATCTTGCAGAATAAATATACGAACATAGACTAATACTTCTGTAGGATGGGGTTAGAACACTTGCCTTTGAGAATTTTGACCCTAAATGAGAAGATTTGAGCAAGAAACCTCAAAGCCCCAAATTTTTTTCTTCTTCTTCTTCCCCCTTTTTCTTCTCTTCTTCTTTCTTTCTTTCTCCTGTGCTTCCATGCAGCTGCCTTCTCTAGTTCCTTACGAATGAAGGCAGAGAGGCTTAAACGGTGGGATTTGTAATTTTGTGCATTTTGCAGTTTAGTCCTTATATTATTATATTTACGATTAGGTCCTTAGGGTTTACATATAGGTCCTCAAAACTTTTTTTTTTTTTTGAACAAATCCCCCAAATCTTATGAATAAGTTCTCAGATTCATACTTTGGCTCTTTTATCAAATTTAAAATAGATACTTACAGTATAACTAGAAACTTATACGAAAATTTTGATAATAGGGATGTTACAATTCGGGTCTTCCAATAGGTGTAGTCCGTCCCACTGAACATGGGTGGACGTGTAATAGAATGGCCCTCTTGGTTTCCGGCGTATGCCACCTCTCTTGGGTTTTAATCCGTTAGAGAGTTAACCCCGCTCTGATACCAATTGTTAGGATCAAGAGCACTAAGAGGGGGGGGGGGTGAATTAGTGCAGCGGAAAACCTTCTGTGATTAAAATCGAAAACTGCTTTCATTCGATAGAAGTGATTTTGGTAAGAAAGCTGATTCGTAAATCACTTCAACTTTTGACTTGGAGAGATGCAGCAAAGATATGAACGCAGTTTGCCGTTATGATGGAAATCAGAATATAAGCGCAAACTGAAATACGACGTTCGTACTATAAAAGCGATTTCGGTATAAAAGCTGATTCGTAAACCACTTTAACTTGAGATAAGGCGAGATGCAGTTAAAACAAAGATATAATGTCAGTTTGCAGTGATAATGAAAATCAAAACGTAAGCGCAAACTGAAATACGAAGTTCGTACGATAAAACTGATTTGCGTCTTAAACCTTGATTCGGAAAGCACTGAACTTTGAAACACGTTCGTAAAAACACAGAAGGTAGTAGGCTATTGAGGAGGTTTGCAGTAAAGAAAAGATGCTCAAAGTAAATGCAAATCGAGATTTAGAGTGGTTCGGTCAATCTTGACCTACTCCACATTTGGCTTCCTCCACCGATGAGGTCACCGACGTCAACTAGAGGCCTTCCTTCAATAGGCGAAGGCCAACCACTCTTTTACAGTTTCACTCCTTTTGACGGGCTTAGGAGACAACTCTTACAGAATTTTCTCTCTTCTCTTTACAACTCAGAACTTGGAAGAATAGAGGGAGAAGAACTTTTGGCCTTTACAATAATTTTGAGCTCTAAGAATCACAGAAAAGGATCAAGATTTCAATGTAAGTTCATACCCTTTCAGTGCTGAATGGGTGGGGTATTTATAGGCCCCAACCCAGTTGAAATTTGGAGCTCAAAACTGTCAATTCCCGGAATTCCGGGATCAAGCGGTTGCACCTCCTAACTGGAGCGGTTGCACCGCCTAGCAGAGCTCGAAGACTGAGCCTCTGGGCAGTGCTACCTCCTGTCAGGGATGGTTGCACCTCCTGACAGAGCTCGAAGACCGATCTCAGGTGGTTGCACCTCCTGACTGAGGCGGTTGCACCGCCTGGCAGAGCTCGAAGACTGAGCTCAGGCGGTGCCACCTCCTATCAAGGGAGGTTGCACCGCCCAGTCTCGCTCGGAGACTGAGTCCCAGGCGGTGCCACCGCCTGGCTGGAGCGGTTGCACCTCCCAGTCTCGCTCGGAGACTGAGCCCAGGCGGTGCAACCTCCTGCCTTGGGCGGTTCAACCGCCTAGCAGAAATCAGGGTCCGAATGGGTTGATCCATTCGGCCCAATTTGGGTTTTTCAAGGGTCCAATTGCCCCAAGATTAAGTTAATGGGATCACCTCCCATTTCCAACTTAATCAATGTGCTAACTACGATTTTTCCTAAGACATTTACTGCAACTTGCTCTGGTGCGTCAATCGCTTCTTCCGGCGAGCTTCCGGCGAACTTTCGTCGATCATCTGATGAACCCCCGGTGATGCTCCTGCGGACTTCCGGCAAACTCCTGGACTTGCGACGATTCACTTGGCGAGTTCCGACGAGCTTCTTTGTCAAGCTTATGGACTTCTCAGATTTGTTCCCGCAGAACCTCCAACGACTGTCCGAACTTCCGTCGAACTCTCGAACTCCCAACGTGATCATTGTCTTGACTCCGGCGCAACTCCTGCTGCATGTCTCACTTTCATCGTAGTTAATCCTGCACACTTATCTCAACATATAGATTAGATAACAAATGACAATTGACTTCATCATCAAAATCCGAGATTCAACAAATCTCTCATGGGCTCTTATTGGATCTCGTCTATGGGATCCAATAATTCAGGGGCTTATTGGATATCCAATAAGACAGGTGCTCTAGCGGATATCTCATATCTGAACCTCTACTTATCGTAATGCTTACCATATGTGTGTGACCCTTTAGGCCCAATATCGAGCTGGCCGTGAGTTATACCTGTCAGAACTCCTTCTAACTTAGTAAATTATTATCTTTGTAATAATTCACTCGACTCATCGACTATGAAATCAATCAATATGTGTTTATGTTTTAATCCACATTTTGAGTGATGCAGGATGCTTCAATCAGGATGAGACAATTAAAGCAGGAAAATCATGTTGGGCCGGAGGAACATGTCAAAAGATTGGATGTCGAGCTAGTGGATCAGTCGACATATCGACAGAAGGTTTCGAGCTATGGATTCGGGCATCGGGCCAAGAAGAGTGGACATTGTGCTAAGTATATCAGAGTTGCAAAGTCAATTAGCCGATTGGGCAATAGGTCGCAAGAGAGGACAATGCGCCGAAGAATTGGACGAAGCGTCAGGGACCAATGACATGTCGGACAACTTGATTAGATGATTAGGATTAATTGTCTAGATCGAAGTGTGTTTTATATATACAGGATTAACTATGATAGTATGAAGACATAAAGCATGTTTACCAGAGTCAAGTTCGATAGGTGTTCGAGAGTCCGCCGAAAGTCTGAAGAATCGTCGGAAGTGCTGTTGGAACCAATCGAGAAAGAATCAGGGACTTGCCAAAGTTTTCGGAAGTCGATCGAAAAGATCATCAGAGGATCGCGGAGATCACCGAGAAGGTTCGGATACTTGCCAAAGACTCGTTGAACTCGCCACAAAACCGGGAGCTTGCTGGGAATCCGCCGGAAGAAATCTGAGGGTGTATCAGAAGTCCGCCAGAAGTTCACTGGAAAGCTCTCTGGAAGAAACTCGACATTGCCGCTTAAAAATTTGCTTAGGACTATGTCTTAATTTCATAGTTTGCATGTAATTTGGGTTAGCAAAGTCTTATTTTTAATAGCTTAAGTGTTCACCTCCCTCTTTCTCTTTGTAAAATTTGTAAGAGTGTGAACCACTTGTAAGAAGGTTGTAAGAGGGGTATTTGGTCCATCCCCTTCAAAGTGATTTGCTAGTGGAAGTTGGGAGCCTCATCGAAGAAGGCTTCGAAAGTGGATGTAGGTCACTTGACTGAACCACTATATATCGTGGTGTTCCTTGAATGTGTGAGTGTTTAATGTTGTGAACCATTTCTCTACTTAGCTACAAATCATTCAGTTTTCATCTCCCTACTCTTGACTACCTTTACTCAAGCTATTTTAGCTAAGTCATCCTTCGTCAAATCGAAATCTCTACACATATATTAAATCGATTTCAAACTTACGAGTTTTAATCCGCTGCACTAATTCACCCCCACCTCTTAGTGTTGCTCCGATCCTAACAAGGCCTTAGAGAAATTCAGTGAGTATAAGAATGAAGTGGAGAACTGTTAGAACCCTTGCAGATTCTAAACTTGGGGTTGATCTCTTTAGGGGATCAGCCTCCTTGGAACTCTATAGGGGTTCCTCCCTCCAAGTTACTGCTCAAAGGCTGCAGAAAAGATTCATCTATTGCTTATGAAAAGAGGAGGAATGTATGGCTATTTATAGGGCTTCTAAACCCTAACTCGTTATAGGACTCCTACTCAAGACTCCTACTTCTAACCAACTACTAATAGGACTCCTACTCAAGACTTCTATTCCTTTACAACTCCTAATTCTTCTCTAAGAAACATCTTCCTAACCCTAACCGACCTCTTCACCTCTTTAATAGGGGTTGGCTTAGGTAGGTTTTACATGAATGTCCCTCTCAATTAGGACTCTCCTAGCTAGAGTCCTAACAAACCCACTTCAAATCAGTCTTGTCCTCAAGGCTAATGATTCATGAACTTTGGAAATTTGATCTTCAAGTCGTCATAGTTCTCCCAAGTGACATCTTCTGTTGGTAGGTTCGCCTATTGTATTAGCACTTTAATAGTGGGTCATCATCGTCGAGTCACGATTCGTCGATCAATAATGGCACTTGGTTGGGTCTGGAGTTCTCCTTAGATAGTCTTATTTGGTGGGTGGCTTTGGGTTGTCTCCAAGCACCTATTTACTACTTTCGTCTGGCCATCGGTTTGTGGGTGATATATCGTACTCCTTTTCAATTTAATACCCTGCATATGGAATAACTTTGTCCAAAATCTGCTCGTGAAGATACAAGTAGAATTTATCACAAGCACAATGCATCCCTTATTGTGTAATTCTTTTAAGTCCCAATTGTAATAAGCCATAGAGCTTGGTGCTTCCTCTAATTTTTTTATGATCTTACTAGTTTCCGAATCTTCTTGTCATTCCATCTTAATATCCTGAAGGAAGTCACTAGTCGTAAGTGAAATGGCCAAAAATTCAGCTTGCTTAGGTAGCCATAAAAGCGCATCTGCAACAACATTCTCTTTCCCCTTTTTGTAAGTTATTTCATAATCATATCCAAGAACCTTTGTTACCCATTTTTGCTGCCCAAGGGAAGATATCTCTTCTGCTCCAAGAGATATTTTAGGCTTTTATGGTCGGTCTTGATTTGAAAGCATCACCTGATCAAGTACGATCTCCACCTCGTTACTGCATGCACAATGGCGAGCATCTCCTTATCATATGTTAATATGTTTTGATGGGGGGAGACAATGCCTTGCTAATGTATGTGAGTGGTTGACCATCTTGCATGAGAATATCTCCCATTCTGTCTTTAGATGCATCGACCTCAATGATGAAGGGTCGGTTGAAATCTGGTAGCGCTAACACCGACATCGTCATCATAGCTGTCTTAAATTTGTCGAAGGCAGTGGAGGCTTTGTCTGACCATTGGAAGATATCATTTTTCAGTAGAGAAGTGAGTGGTGCACTGATCTTCCCAAAGTTTTTCACGAACTTATAGTAGTAGCCTGTTAAACCCAGAAAGCCATATAGCAATTTTATGTTCCTCGGGGTAGGCCAGTTTTGCATTGCTCCAATTTTGAAGGAGTCCACTACCACACCTTTCTTTGATATGATATTCCCAGGATATTATACCTTCTGTTGAAGAAAGCAAACATTCGTAGTGGTTGTTGTGTGTTCAAAAGGTAGTTTTTGGTATGTCTTCTTCATACACTCGTATTTGATGATACCTGGATCAAAGGTCCAGTTTTGTGAAGATTTGTGCTCCCTTTCATCTATCAATTCATCTGCTATTGGAATAGGATATTTATCCTTGACGGTTATGCCATTAAGAGCTCGGTAATCAATACACAATCACTATGTTCCGTCCTTCTTTTGTACGAGGAGCACCGGTGAAGAGTAGAGGCTGCAACTTTGCCAAATAACTCCTGTTTCGAGCATCTCTTTTATAATCCTTTCTATTTTATCCTTCTAGAGACATGGATATTGATATGGCTGAGTATTTGTTGGAGATTTTCCTAGAAGAATCGTTATACAATGATCATGCCGACGGGTAAGAGGTAGGTTGTGCGGTTTGTCAAATATATTTGAAAATTCAGCAAGCAAAGGAAGTAGATTTGGATCTTCAAATTCTATTGGCTCTCCCTTAGTTTGCTGCTTAAGTTGTGCTAAAAAGCCACTGCATGCTTTATGCAAAACCTTCTCCATTTGTTGTGTGCAAATCATCATTACGTCACCCCCACGTTTTCTATGCAGTATCACCTGTTTCTCCTTACTGAAAAATTTCATAATTAGTTGCATAAAATTCCAAGCGACATCACCTAATGTCATCAACTATTTAATTCTGAGCATGGCCTCATGATCATCAAGAGGGAGAAGGAAGAAATATGCAATTATCTCTTGGTAAGGCCTCATGATCAACAACATTTTCACTTGTGGGCGCCTTTGATCATACTTCAAAATCCATCCATTGGCGACCTTAACGTCAAACCTGCTGCAATTCTCGATAGATAAGGCCATCTGGACAGTAACCTTACTATTTAGAAAGTTATTAGTACTGCCCGTGTCAATGAGAAGAGTGATCGGTTGTTGTTTGAGAAGGCCTCCAACTTTCATTGTTTGTGGGTTTGAGTAGCCGGCTAGTGCATATACCGTAACTTTGGTCGGTTTTGCTCTTCTTCTACATCTTCTTCTTTATGTTCAAAGCTCTCTTCTGGATATTCAATGACCTCTTCTTCTATTGGTTCAATCATAAGAAGTCTCCCTTTACTTCAACGATGCTCACGGCTTCACGGCTCGTCGCAATGCCAACATAACCCCTTCGCATATCACTCCCGAAGCTCTTCTTTTATTAACCTCTTTGGTGTAAGGACTCGGTCGATAGTAGGGGGGGCTGAGGGCTTCAATATTGCTGGTTGACGAGCGACCTTAGTCCTCCGAGCTTCATGGTTCAATTGCTCCTCTTGATGTTGTGTGAAAGAGATGGCTGCCATAAGCATGTACGGTTGTCACGCTTTAACTTCTCCTCGGATCTCCAGCTTCAAGCCCTCAATGAAGGTCCTCAATAGCTATTTTTGAGACCAATCACAAGTTTGATTAGATAACCTTTCAAACCTGGTTTAGTACTCCTGAATGGTGGAGGTTTGTCGGATATTTGCTAGTTGTCTATCAATATTCTCGTAATCGGTTGGTCTCATATCAGCAGTCCTTCTTTGAATTGTCACCATTAAAGGACTCCATAAGTATGTTCAAATCAGTTAAACTACTATATTGCATCCCCTTCAAGATGTATATCTACAATTTGCACCATAGATGCAACTACAGTTTTGTGGTACCAAAAATATCGCTCCGCATGCGAGATCCAACCAATCGGGTCTCCTTCTTCCCATCTAGGGAAGTCCATTCTCATGCATGGATAGTTGGGGTCAGTAATAGAGCTTCCCCTCTCTTGGAAGTCATATCTTTGGGCTTGGTGCGATTGGGCAAAGCTCTCTCCTTGATGTGATTTCTTCAGGCTTAGTGGTTGGCCCAATCTGAGTTCGGTAAAGAGCGTCCGAATCTTATCCTCCATTCGTGCCTCGAAGGCTTTGAATTTAGTATTGATTACCTTCTCAGATGCCATAATATATACTGCCAAATCTATGATGTTAAGATCTCTTTTTTGTTGTCGGGTTAAAGGCATGTATTGGTTGAGAGAGGTGATGGTCGAAAGGGCTGGTGGATTGGTGGATGTAGGCTATGGTTTAGGCTTGTTTTGTAGCTATTTTGGATGCAGTTTAAGGGTGTGGTTTGGTGATGTTTTAGGGCTGTGGATGAAAGTTTTGGATCTATGGTAGATGGCAGCAAAGGTTTGATAGAAATCAGTGGAAGTTGCAGCAAGTATGTGCTGTCTTGTAAGAGCAGAATTATTGTCGAAGAAACAGCGGTTTCTCGATAAACTTTTCATCAAAAACTTAAGAGAATTGAGGAGGGAATTGATAGAAAAATCACAGTTTATATGACAGCAAGGATGTCTAATTTAATCAAGAAAATTTTGGCAGTATAACAGCAAGGAAATTGGTGCAAGCTGCGATAGCAGAATTCTTGTTGAAAAATTTCAGCGGCTTGGGATGAAAATTAGCAGCAACACAAAATTGATTTTAGAGATGAACTCCTCAATAGATCAATCTTAGATGGAAGCCAAGATGATCTATGAAGTATCTAAGAAATTTCGTTCAGAAAAGATTACAAATAGATGGGTTAAGGCAATAATATACGGCTGAAATTTTCTATAGCATAGATTTTCAAGTGTATCAGATTGGATGTAAAAGATCAGTAGTTTATATTGAGATTTTTTTGACAAAACCAAAGGAAAATCCGCTGTTAGGAAGTGTCAAAGATGTCATAAAAATTTCATAGAAATTTGGATAGAAAAAATATAGTAGCAAGATCAAACAGACAGTGCTATGCGGCTGAAATTCTGTAATGTATCCTTCGTCGTAGAGATGAAAACTTTGTGACGAAAAGTTTATGCAGCAATATAGGAACAATTTTTTTGGGATTTTTGAATAAGGATAACTAAATTGCAGCAGTAGTAAGGTAGGAAACCAGAACCTATTACAATTTACGGGGAGATCAAAGGATGATCCGCGATGGTGGAGATGACAACGAAATTTGGTGACGATCTTTTAAGCAATTATGGGAATTGCTTTGACTGGTTGTGGAGGGTTGATGGATGGCTATGGAAGGGCAACGAGATGCTAAGAACGCTGCTCTAATACCAGGTGTTAGAACCCTTGCAGATTCTAAACTTAGGGTTGATCTCTTTCGGGGATCGGCCTCCTTGAAACTCTATAGGGGTTCCTCCCTCCAAGTTGCTGCTCAAAGGCTGCAGAAAAGATTCATCTCTAAGACTCCTACTTCTAACCAACTCCTAATAGGACTCCTACTCAAGACTCCTATTCCTTTACAACTCCTAATTCTTCTCTAAGAAACATCCTCCTAACCCTAACCAGCCTCTTCATCTCTTTAATAGGGGTCGGCTTATTCACCCCCCCCCTCTTAGTGCCACTCCGATCCTAACATAATGACATACCGGACAACTTGATTAGATGCTTAGGATTAATTGTTTACATCGAAGTGTGTTTTACATGTGTAGGATTAACTACGATAGCATGAAGATATAAAGCAAGTTTACCGAAGTCAAGTTCGATGGGAGTTCGAGAGTCCGCCGAAAGTCTAAAGAATCATCAGAAGTGCTGCCAGAACCAATCGAGAAAGAATCGGGGACTTACCGAAGTTTTCAGAAGTCCGTCGGAAAGATCGTTTCAGAACTTGCCAAGAAGATTGTCATAAAGTCCAAGAGCTTGCTGGGAGTCTGCCGGAGCATTGACGAGAGTTCGTCGGATGTTCGCCGAAAGTATGCCAGAAGCTCGCCGGAAGAGCAATTGACGCATCGGAACATAAAGTGCACTAATCATGTCTTAATCATCATAGTTAGAGCATAAATTAAGTTAAGATTAGGAGATAATCTCACTAACTTAATTAGAGGCCAACTAGGTCTTAAGTTGGGCTAGTCTAGGCCGGATTCAAGGCCCAACCAGGACCCTAAATTCCTGGCTGACGGTGGCACCGCTTGGAAGACTCAGTCTCCCAGGAATTCTGGGTGGTGGTACCACCCCTGTCAGGCAGTGGCATCGCCGGTAGTTATTGCAACCAGGCGATGGTACCGCCCCTGTCAGGCGGTGGTACCACTAGAGCTCAGTCTTCGAGCTCTATCAGGTGGTGGTACCGCCCAGACTAAGCGGTAGTACCGCCCAGTGTCAGGTGTCAGGCGCTAGTACCACCCAGTAATGGCGGTGGTACCGCCAGGATCCCAAAAATCCGGGATTGGATACTTTTTGCCTCCATTTTTGAAGCCATTGGGCCTATAAAAATCCCACCCTTTCCTGCATGAAAGGGCACGAAACCTATTATCATAATCTTGAGTTCTTGAGCCTTAAAGTATTGTAAAAGTTAGAGTTCTCCTCCTTCATCTCTTAGCCTTATAACTATCCAAGAAAAAGAAGTGAGACTTGTAAGGGTTCATCTCTTAAACTCGGAAAAAGGAGAAAGTGCTGTAAAGAGGTACTCGGTTATTATCTATTGAAGGAAGGCCTTTAGTGGATGCCGGAGACCTCGTCGGAGAAGGAATCCAAAAGTGAATGTAGGTCACGTTGATAGAACCATTGTAAAACTCGGTTTGTATTTACCTTGAGCAACCTTCTTTTATAGCAAACTGCCACTCCTCCTTACTGTACTTTAACTATATTTATATATGCTTTCAAGTAAATACCTTCCGAGATTGGCTTTAATTGTATGAAGACTTTACGAAACCGACGCTTTTCATTTATGCAATTTCCATTACTGCAAATCACCTTAGTCTTGTCTTGCACTTTAATAAAAGCTTTCAAGTTCAAATTGTTAAGATGAAGAGCACTAAGAGGGGGGGGGGGGTGTGAATTAGTGCAGCGGAAATCTTTCGTCGGTTAAAAAGACTTTCGTATGAAAACCGTTTTGGAAAGGACTTTAACTTGAGAGCAAACAAAATTATAGATGATGTAAAGCAACAGAGGCAGTTTGCAGGTAAGATAAAGAGCAGAATGTAAATGCAAACCAAGATTTAGAGTGGTTTAATCAATCTTGACTTACATCCACTTTTGGCTTCCTCCTCTGATGAGGTCACCGATGTCCACTAGAGGCATTCCTTCAATAGGCGAAGGCCAACCACCCTTTTACAGCTTTACTCCTTTTGACGGGCTTAGGAGACAACCCTTACAGATTTCCACTCCTCTCTTGAATGATCAAAACTTAGAAGGAAAGAGGAAGAAAAACTTCTAGCCTTTTACAACACTTTTAAGCTCTCAAATTCTCATAATAAATGCAAGCTTTCGGTGTTCTTTCATGTAGGAAAGGGTGGGGTTTATATAGGCCCCAACTGGTTTGAATTTGAAGCTTAAAAGTGTCATCTCCCAGATTTTTAGGGTCCTGGCGGTACCACTGCCATAACTGGGCGGTACTACCACCTGACACTGCTCGGAGACCGTGCTCAGGCGGTACTACCGCCTGACAGGGGCGGTACCACCGCTTGACTTCACTCCGAGACCAAGCTCAGGCGGTTCCACCACTTGACAGGGGTAGTACCACCGCTTGACTTCGCTCAGAGACTGAGCTTCTAGGCGGTGCCAAGGCCGGCTAGGAAATCTGGATCCAAATGGGCTGATCTATTTGGCCCAATTTGGGTCTATCAAGGGCCTAATTGGCCTCAGATTAAGTTAATAGGATCACCTCCCATTCCTAACTTAATCTTCATACTAACTATGATATTTAAGACATTAATACTACAACTCATGTTCCGGTGCGTCAATCGCTTCTTCTAGCGAGCTTCCGGCGAACTTCCGGTGAACATCCGATGAACCCTCAGCGATGCTCTGGCGGACTTCCGGCAAA
This sequence comes from Musa acuminata AAA Group, assembly GCF_036884655.1. Lineage (NCBI taxonomy): Eukaryota > Viridiplantae > Streptophyta > Magnoliopsida > Zingiberales > Musaceae > Musa > Musa acuminata. Next base: position 22,697,155 of record NC_088343.1, on the reverse strand, counting down.
CTCTTGGACTTGCGATGATCCTCTTGGTGAGTTCCGATGAGCTTCTTTGGCAAGCTCCTAGACTTCTCGAATTTGTTCCCGTAGAACCTCCGATGATCGTCCGGACTTCCGTCGAACTCTCGAACTCCCAATGTGATCTTAGTCTTGACTCCGGCACAACACTTGTTGCATGTCTTACTGCTATCATAGTTAATCCTACGCATGTAAAACAAACTTCAATCTAGACAATTAATACTAAGTATTAATCAAGTTATCCGGCATGTCATTGGTCCCTCGACGCTTCGTCCGATTCTTCGGCGCATCGTCCTCTCCTACGGCCTATTTCCCAATTGGCCAGTTGACTATGCAACTCTAATATCCTTGGCGTAATACCCGCTCTTCTTGGCTCGATGCTTGAATCTACGGCCCGAAGCCTTCTGTCAATACGTTGACCGATCAACCGACCCGACGTCCAATCTTCTGACATGTTCCTCTGGCCCAACATAATTTTTCCTGCTTTAATTATCTCATCCTGATCGAAGCATCCTGCATCACTTAAAACATAGATTAAAGCATAAACATAATTATCAATTGGTTTCATCATCAAAATACGAGATTCAACAATCTTTCCCTTTTTGATGATGACAACCAATTGATGATGGAGTTAAACTTAACTCCCGGAGTTTAAACAAACTCCCCCTATCAATATGCCATATTGATAGAAACTCTTGGATTCAAAAATCTAAGTAACATGTCATGATAAAATCATGCCATATAATCAACATACTTCTCCCCCTTTGTCATCAACAAAAAGGAGAAGTACCACAATCAAGTATTTGTGATATAAGTTCAACTCATTTTATGAAAAACATAATTTCCATTTTTACCATCATGCAAGTTTGCTATCATCAAAATACAAGCTAGCAAAAAAAATTTCAACATTTTAATACACGCAAGCTAGCAATTTTGAGATGTTCAAGAAAGCAACTCTTGCTTCTTGAAATACAAGTTTTGCTAGATGTGCAAATTAATTTTTTGCTTCTTGAGATAGGCAAGATAGCACTCCTTAGTTATGTTCAAGATAGCAAGTTCTATATCATACAAGCTAGTGAATCTTACAATATTTTATAACATGCATAATCACCAAAGCATCATAAATTTTAATGATGTACAAAATTACAAATATTGCATGTTTGCAATTGTGCGTCTTGAGATTTGCAAAATAGTACTTTCTTGGTGGTGTTCAAGATAGCAATTTCTTCTCTTTTGAGAAGTGTAATTTTTGCTTTCTTCTTGAATTGTGCGAGCTAGCAAATTAGCTTTCTAGCATGTTTTTCTCCCCCTTTGTCATTGTCAAAAAGAAAGGAAGACCCTTTACGTTAATTTCTAAATTATGACAAAGGTAAATAGCATAGATGAAAATTCAAGTCATGAATGTTAAAATAATTATTTTATCATGAATATTTCATCATTACATGCATTATTATCATAAGTTAAAGTATTGCATGCATAATTCCAAATCATCATGTATATAAAATCATCGTTACATGCATGATTCCAAATCATCATTTATTTCACATCATGATGGTACCAATTTTGTCAAATTACATCCTACCATGCATGATCGAAACTTCTTATTTGTATACATCAAAACAAATTAATGAATATTTCATGTATTCATATCATCACATAAGGAATTTCAAGAAGAATTATTCGGTGATGAGATAAATATTTCATGAACACATGGAATTGCATAAAAATCATATCATGAAAAGATAAAATCATGTGAATACTAAAAGACATGATTCATTTTGACACATCTCCTATTTAAAAAAATGAAAGGAATTCTTAGGAGATCATGATATAGATAAAATTCATTCAATCTTGTAGGAGAACAAGATATTAATTCAAACATATAAAATTTCTCAATTCATTATGAATCATAAAAAAATTGTGGTTCCGAAAAATCATGATTCATTTAGGAAAATTTTCTCTTTAGTACACGACAAGAAGAAATATAGCAATGATACTAATCATGAGTCATTTGGATGGTAGATGGCAAAAAGAAACATTGAGGATAAAAGATTTCGATTTTTATAGAGTAAATCTCAAAAAATCAAGATAAAGCTCATTCAAATTCAGATCATCAAATCAAAATCATTTTCAAGATATTCATAAAAAGATGATAAAATAGATTCATCAAAGTCAACAAGATAGAGAAAAAGAATTTTCAAGAAAAATACTTTTCTCTATTCAGTTGTTTCATACAAGCATATCTTTGTCCTTTTTGTGCCAAAAAAATATATATCATTAATCGTTTAGGATCGAAAAATAAATTTCATCATAAAAACCATCAAGATTAATAAACCACAAAAATCATCATGTATAACTTTAAAATCTCATGCATAAAATTGTTAATCGTGGTATCAAAATATTTAATATTTTCATTACATCATTATACATTACTTCAAATCAAACATGATTTTATTTAATCAAAATCCAGAAATAACAATGGAAATCAACATGATACACATTATTACTTCTTAACCACATATAGCATGATTTCATAAGGCATTTTTAATCAAAATCATTTTGTTTATCATAAACATATAATTTTCATGATTATTTTTAAATTACTAGAATGATAAGCATGATTCCTAATTTTTGTATGTTCATTATTAAATTATTAAAGTTGTAATTTTGAAGAAAATTAATTCTAAACTAAATAAAAAAGGAAAATGCATCTTGAAAAATATCATGTAATTTTGAAATAAATTAAAGGAATTTTGATTTCCTCATCATCGAATGTCGTTAAGGCATAGTTTACCATCTCGCTTTTCTTGATTTTCTCCTTGTCTTCGGAGGAGCTTGATTCATCCCAATTTTTGTTCTTCTTCTTGTATTCAAAGCAAGTAGTTGCGTTCTTTTTGTTTTTAAATTTTTGTTTCATAATTTTCATTGAAAGTTCGAGTTCACCATCACTTGAGCTTATGCTCGAGTGGTCTTCAAATGTTCTATGTCCCAAATCCTTCCTGTTCTTTGGAAGGTAGTTCTCAAGTTCTTCACGTGCATTGCACATTAATTCATAGGTCATCAAAGACCCTATTAGTTCTTCGAGAGGGAAATGGTTCAAATCTTTTGATTCTTGAATAGCGATTACTTTTGAATCCCAAGTTTTAGAAAGTGAGCGCAAAATCTTGTTAATGAGTTCAAAATTCAAAAAACATTTGCCAAGAGCTTTTAATCCATTGACGATATCTGTAAAACATGTGTACATGTCAATAATGGTTTCGCTTGGCTTTATTCGAAAAAGCTCAAATTCATGTATTAAAAAAGTAACTTTAGAATCCTTAACACTACTTGTGCCTTCGTGTGTGATTTTAAGAGTGTGCCACATATCTGTTAGGATCAAGAGCACTAAGAGGGGGGGGGGGTGAATTAATGCAGCGGAAAACCTTCTACGAAAAATAAAATATGCGTTCGTTCGTAAAAGTGATTTTGGTAAGAAAGCCGATTCGTAAATCACTTTAGCTTTTATTTAAGCGAGATGCAGCAGAGATATAAATGCAGTTTGCAATTATGATTCTAATCAGATAGTAGGTGCAAACTAAAGTATGATATTTGTACAAAAAAACTGCTTTACATCTAAATGCTGATTCGTAAATTACTTAATTAAGCGAGATGCAGTTTAAGCAAGGATATAAAGGCAGTTTGCAGTTGTGATAGAAATTAAAATGTAAACGCAAACAGAAATATGATGATCGTACGATGAAATTGTTTTACGTCTAAACGTCGATTCGGAAAGTGCAAAGCTTGAAACCCGATCGTATATGTGCAGAAAGCAGTAAGCTTTAGAGGAGGTTTGTAGTAAAGATAATATGCTCAAAGTAAATGCAAATCGAGATTTAGAGTGGTTTAGTCAATCTTGACCTACTCCACTTTTGGCTTCCTCCATCGACGAGGTCACCGACGTCAACTAGAGGCCTTCCTTCAATAAGCGAAGGCCAATGTTAGGACTCTAGCTAGGAGAGTCCTAATTGAGAGGGACATTCATGTAAAATCTACCTAAGCCGACTCCTATTAAAGAGATGAAGAGGCCGACTAGGGTTAGGAGGTTGTTTTTTTAGAGATGAATTAGGAGTTGTAAAGGAATAGGAGTCTTGAGTAGAAGTCCTATGAGGAGTTGGTTAGAAGTAGGAGTCTTGAGTAGGAGTCCTATTAGGAGTTAATGTTTAGAAACCCTATAAATAGCCATATATTTCTCCTCTTTTGATAAGCAATAGATGAATATTTTCTGCAGCCTTTGAGTAGCAACTTGGAGGGAGGAACCCCTATAGAGTTCCAAGAAGGCCGATCCCCTAAAGAGATCAACCCCAAGTTTAGAATCTGTAAGGGTTCTAACATTTGGTATTAGAGCAGCGTTCTTGGCGTCTCGCTGCCCTTCCACAGCCATCTATCAACCCTCCAAAATCGCCCAAAGCAATTCCCATAATTGCTTAAGAGATCGTTGCCAAATTCCGCCGTCATCTCCACCACCACGGATCATCCTTTGATCTCCCCGTGAATTGCAATAGGTTCTGGTTTTCTACCTTACTGCTGCTGAAATTTAGTTATCTTTATTTGAAAATCCCAAAAAAATTATTCCTATATTGCTGCATAAACTTTTCGTCATAAAGTTTTCATCTCTACGACGAAAGATACATTGCAGAATTCCAACCATATAGTACCGTCTGTTTGATCTTGCTACTATATTTTTTCTATCCAAATCTCTATGAAATTTTTATGACATCTTTGACATTTCCTAACAGCTGATTTCCTTTGGTTTTGTCAAAAAATTCGTAATATAAACTATTGATATTTTACGTCTAATCTGCTATACTTGAAAATTTACACTGTAAAGTTTCAGCCGTATAGCACTGTTTATTTGATCTTGATACTATGTTGTTTCTATCCAAATCTCTATGAAATTTTTATGATAGCTTTAAAACTTCCTAACAGTAGAATTCCCTTTGGTTTCATCAAAAAATTCTCAATATAAACCACTAATCTTTTACGCCCAATCTGCTATACTTAAAAATCTGTGCTGTAGAAAATTTCAGCCGCATATTGTTGCCTTAACCCATCTATTTGCAATCTTTTTTGAATGAAATTTCTTATACACTTTATAGATCATCTTGGCTTCTATCTATGATTGATCTAATAAGAAATTCATCTCTAAAAATGATTTTGTGTTGCTGTAAATTTTCATCGTAACCTGCTGAAATTTCTCGACGAGAATTCTGCAATCGCAACTTGCACCAATTTCCTTGTTGTTATACTACCGAAATTTTCTTGATTAAATTAGATATCCTTGCTGTTATATAAACTGTGATTTTTCTATCAATTCCCTTCTCAATTCTCGTAAGTTTTTGGTGGAAATTACGTCGAGAAACCGTTGTTTCTTCGACAACAATTCTACTCTTACAATACAGCACATACTTGCTGTAACTTCCACTTATTTTTATCAAACCTTTTCTACCATCTACCACAGATTCAAAACTTTCATCTATAGCCCTAAAACTCCACCAAACCACACCCTCAAACTGTACCCAAAATAGCCACAAAACAAGCCTACATCCACCAATCCACCAACCCTTTCGACCATCATCTCTGTCAACCAATACATGCCTTTAACCCGACAACAAAAGAGAGATCTTAACATCACAGATTTGGTGGCATATACTATGGCATCTAAGGAGATAATCAATGCTAAATTTGAAGCATTCGAGGCACGAATGGAGGATAAGATTCGGACTCTCTTTACCAAACTCAGATTGGGCCAACCACTAAGCCCCAAGAAATCACATCAAGGAGAGAGCTTTGTACAATCGCACCAAGCCCGAAGATATGACTTCCAAGAGAGGGGAAGCTCTATGACTGATCCCAACTATCCATGCATGAGAGTGGACTTCCCTAGATGGGAAGAAGGAGACCCGATTGGTTAGATCTCGTGCGCAGAGCGATATTTTCGGTACCACAAAACTGTAGATACATCTATAGTGAAAATTGCAGCTATCCATCTTGAAGGGGATGCTATACAGTAGTTTGACTAGTTTGAACATACTTATGAAGTCCTTTCATGGCGACAATTCAAAGAAGGACTACTGATACGCTTCAGACCAACCGATTACGAGAATATTGACGAACAACTAGCAAAGATCCGACAAACCTCCACCATTCAGGAGTACCAAACCAGGTTTGAAAGGTTATCTAATCAAACTCATGATTGGTCTCAAAAATAGCTATTAAGGACCTTCATTGAGGGCTTGAAGCCGGAGATCCGAGGAGAAGTTAAAGCGCGACAACCGTATATGCTTATGGCAGCCGTCTCTTTCGCACGACATCAAGAGGAGCAATTGAACCATGAAGCTTGGAGGACTAGGGTCATTCCTCAACTAGTAATATTGAAGCCCTCAGCCACCTCTACTATCAACCAAGTCCCTACACCAAAGAAGTTAACAAGAGAAGAGCTTCGAGAGCGATATGCGAAGGGGTTATGTTGGCATTATGACGAGCCGTGGAGCCGTGAGCATCGTTGTAGTAAAGGGAGACTTCTTATGATTGAACCAATGGAAGAAGAGGTCATTGAACATCGAGAAGCGAGCCTTCAATATGAAGAAGAAGATGTAGAAGAAGAGCCACAACCGACCAAAGTTATGGTACATGCACTAGCCAGCTACTCAAACCCGCAAACGATGAAAGTTGGAGGCCTTCTCAAACAACAACCGATTACTATTCTCATCGACACGGGCAGTACTAATAACTTTCTAAATAATAAGGTTACTATCCAGATGGCCTTACCTATCGAGAATTGCAGTAGGTTTGACATTAAGGTCGCCGATGGATTGATTTTGAAGTATGATCGTAGGTGCCCGTAAGTGAAACTGTTACTGATCATGAGGCCTTACCAAGAGATAATTGCATATTTCTACCTTTTCCCTCTTGATGATCATGAGGCCATGCTCAGAATTAAATGGTTGACGACATTAGATGATATTTCTTAGAATTTTATGTAACTAATTATGAAATTTTACAGTAAGGAGAAACAAGTGATATTGAGCAGGAAACGTGGGGGCGACGTAACGATGATTTGCACACAACAAATGGAGAAGATTTTGCATAAAGCATGCAGCAGCTTTTTGGCACAACTTGAGCAGCAAACTAAGGGAGAGCCAATAGAATTTGAAGATCCAAACCTACTTCCTTTGCTTGCTGAATTTTCAGATATATTTGACGAACCGCACAACCTACCTCTTACCCGTCGGCATGATCATTATATAACAATTCTTTCAGGCAAACCTCCAGCAAATACTCGGCCATATCAGTATCTACATCTCTAGAAGGATGAAATAGAAAGGATTGTAAAAGAGATGCTCGAAATAGGAATTATTCGGCCAAGTTGCAACCTCTACTCTTCACCGGTGTTACTTGTACGCAAGAAGGATGGAACATGATGAATATGCATTGATTACCGAGCTCTCAATGGCATAAACATCAAGGATAAATACCCTATTCTAGTAGTAGATGAATTGCTAGATGAAAGGGAGCACAAATCTTTGCAAAGCAGGACCTTCGATCCGGGTATCATCAAATACGAGTGTACGAAGAAGTCATACCGAAAACTACCTTTCGAACACACAACGGCCACTACGAATTTTTACTTTCTTCAACAAAAGGTGAAATATCTTGGGCATATCATATCAAAGGAAGGTATGATGGTGGACCCCTTCAAAATTGGAGCAATACAAAACTGGCCAACCCCGAGGAATATAAAATTGCTACATGGCTTTTTGGGTTTAACAGGCTATTACCGTAAGTTCGTGAAAAACTATGGAAAGATTAGTGCACCACTCACTTCTCTGCTGAAAAATGATATCTTCCAATGGTCGGATAGAGCCTCCACTGCCTTCGACAAACTTAAGGCAGCCATAACGACGACGCCGGTGCTAGCGCTACCAGATTTCAACCGACCCTTCATCATTGAGGCCGATGCATCTGGAGACAGAATGGGAGACATTCTCATGCAAGATGGTCGACCACTCACATACATTAGCAAGACATTGTCTCCCCCCTATCAAAACATGTTAACATATGATAAGGAGATGCTCGCCATTATGCATGCAACAACAAGGTGGAGATCGTACTTGACCAAGCGATACTTTCAAATCAAGACCGACCATAAAAACCTAAAATATCTCTTGGAGCAGAAGATATTTTCCCCCGAGCAGCAAAAATGGGTAACAAAACTTCTTGGATTTGATTATGAAATAACTTACAAAAAGTGGAAAGAGAATGTTGTTGCAGATGCGCTTTCGCAGCTACCTGAGCAAGCTAAATTTTCGATCGTTTCACTTCCGACCAGCGACTTCCTTGAGGATATTAAGATAGAATTGAAGAAAGATTCGGAGACTAGTAAGATCATAAAAAAATTGGAGGAAGCACCAAGCTCCGTGGCTCATTACAATTGAGACTTAAAAGAATTACACTATAAGGGACGCATTGTGCTTATGATAAATTCTACTTGCATCTTCATGAGCATATTTTGGACAAAGTTATTCCATATGTAGGGTACTAAATTGAAAAGGAGTATGACATATCACCCACAAATCAACGGCTAGACAAAAGTTATAAATAGGTGCTTGGAGATAGCCCAAAGCCACCCATCAAATATGACTATCCAAGGAGAACTCCAGACCCAGCCAAGTGCCATTATTGATCGACAGATCATGACTCGACGACGATGACCCACTACTAAAGTGCCAATACAATGGGTGAACCTACCAACAGAAGATGCCACTTGGGAGAACTATGACGACTTGAAGATCAAATTCCCAAAATTCATGAATCGTCAGCCTCGAGGACAAGGCTGATTTGAAGAGGGCGGGTCTGTTAGGACTCTAGCTAGGAGAGTCCTAATTGAGAGGGATATTCATGTAAAATCTACCTAAGCTGACCCCTATTAAAGAGGTGAAGAGGCCGGCTAGGGTTAGGAGGTTGTTTTTTAGAGATGAATTAGGAGTTGTAAAGGAATAGGAGTCTTGAGTAGAAGTCCTATGAGGAGTTGGTTAGAAGTAGGAGTCTTGAGTAGGAGTCCTATTAGGAGTTAAGGTTTAGAAACCCTATAAATAGCCATGTATTCCTCCTCTTTTGATAAGCAATAGATGAATATTTTCTGTAGCTTTTGAGCAGTAACTTGGAGGGAGGAACCCCTATAGAGTTCCAAGGAGGTCGATCCCCTAAAGAGATCAACCTCAAGTTTAGAATCTGCAAGGTTTCTAATAGCCAACCACCCTTTTACAGTTTCACTCCTTTTGTCGGGCTTAGGAGACAACCCTTACAGAATTTTCTCTCCTCTCTTTAAAGCTCAGAACTTGGAAGAAAAGAGGGAGAAGAACTTTTGGCCTTTACAACAATTTTGAACTCTAAAAATCACATAACAAGATCAGGATTTCGGTGTATATTCTGTGCCCTTTCAGTGCTGAATGGGTGGGGTATTTTTGGGCCCCAACCCAGTTTGAATTTGGAGATCAAAACTCTCAATCCCGGAATTTCGGAATCTGGCGGTTGCACCTCCTGACTGGAGCGGTTGCACCGCTTGGCAGAGCTCGAAGACTGAGACTCTGGGTGGTGCCACCTCTTGTCAGGGGCGGTTGCACCTCCTACTAGAGCTCGAAGACCAAGCTCAGGCAGTGCCACCTCCTGACCGAGGCAGTTGCACCGCTCAGCCAGAGCTCGGAGACCGAGCCCAAGCGGTGCCACCTCTATCAAGGGAGGTTGCACCGCCCAATCTCGCTCGGAGATGTTGAATCTCGTATTTTGATGATGAAACCACTCGATATATGTTTATGATTTAATCTACATTTTGAGTGACGCAGGATGCTTGATCAGGATGAGACAATTAAAGTAGGAAAATCATGTTGTGCCGGAGGAACATGTCAGAAGATTGGACGTCGGGCCGGTGGATCGGTCGACATATCGACAAAAGGTTTCGGGCGGTGGACTCGGGCATCGGGCCAAGAATATCGGAGTTGCAGAGTCAACTGGCCGATTGGGCAATAGGCTGCAGGAGAGGACGATGCGCCAAAGAATCAGACGAAGCGTCGAGGGACCAATGACATGCCGGACAACTTGGTTAATTGCTTAAGATTAATTGTCTCGATCGAAGTTTTGTTTTAAGTGTGCAGGATTAACTACGATGGAAGAAAGACATGCAACAGGAGTTGCGCCGGAGTCAAGACAATAATCACGTTGGGAGTTTGAGAGTTCGACGGAAGTTTGGACAGTCGTCGGAGGTTCTGTGGGAACAAATCCGAGAAGTCCATAAGCTTGCCAAAGAAGCTCGTCAGAACTCGCCAAGTGAATCGTCGCAAGTCCAGGAGTTTGCCGGAAGTCCGCAGGAGCATCACCGAGGGTTCATCGGATGATCGACGGAAGTTCGCCGGAAGCTCGCCGGAAGAAGCGATTGACGCACCGGAGCAAGTTGCAGTAAATGTCTTAGGAAAAATCGTAGTTAGCATATTGATTAAGTTAGAAATGAGAGGTGATCCCATTAACTTAATCTTGGGGCAATTGGGCCCCTGAAAAATCCAAATTGGGCCGAATGGATCAACCCATTCGGACCCTGATTTCTGCCAGGCGGTTGAACCGCCCAAGGCAAGAGGTTGTACCGCTTGGGCTCAGTCTCCGAGCGAGACTGGGAGGTACAACCGCCCCAGCCAGGCGGTGGCACCGCTTGGGGCTCAGTCTCCGAGCGAGACTAGGCGGTGCAACCTCCCTTGACAGGAGGTGGCACCGCTTGAGCTCAGTCTTCGAGCTCTGCCAGGCGGTGCAACCGCCTCAGTCAGGAGGTGCAATCGCCTGAGCTCGGTCTTCGAGCTCTGTCAGGAGGTGCAACCGCCCCTGACAGGAGGTAGCACCACCCAGAGGCTCAGTCTTCGAGCTCTGCCAGGCGGTGCAACCACTCCAGTCAGGAGGTTCAACCGCTTGATCCCGGAATTCTGGGAATTGACAGTTTTGAGCTCCAAATTTGAACTGGGTTGGGGCCTATAAATACCCCACCCATTCAGCACTGAAAGGGGATGAACTTACACCGAAATCTTGATCTTTTTCTATGATTCTTAGAGCTCAAAATTGTTGTAAAGGCCAAAAGTTCTTCTCCCTCTTTTCTTCCAAGTTCTAAGTTGTAAAGAGAGGAGAGAAAATTCTGTAAGGGTTGTCTCCTAAGCCCGTCAAAAGGAGTGAAACTATAAAAGGGTGGTTGGCCTTCGCCTATTGAAGGAAGGCCTCTAGTTGACGTCGGTGACCTCGACGGTGGAGGAAGCCAAAAGTGGAGTAGTTCAAGATTGACCGAACCACTCTAAATTTCGGTTTGCATTTACTTTGAGCATCTTATCTTTACTGCACACCTCCTCAATAGCTTACTGCCTTTTGTGTTTTTACAAATGTGTTTCAAAGTTCAGTGCTTTCCGAATCGAGGTTTAAGACGTAAATCAGTTTTATCGTACGAACGTCGTATTTCAGTTTGCGCTTACGTTCTGATTTCCATTATAACTGCAAACTGACTCTATATCTTTGCTTTAACTGCATCTCGTCGTATCTTAAGTTAAAGTGGTTTACGAATCAGCTTTTATACCGAAATCGCTTTTATCGAACAAACGTCGTATTTCAGTTTGCGCTTATATTCTGATTTCCATCATAACTGCAAACTGCGTTCATATCTTTGCTGCATCTCTCCTAGTCAAAAGTTGAAGTGATTTACGAATCGGCTTTCTTACCAAAATCACTTCTATCGAACGAAAGCAATTTTCGATTTTAATCGCAGAAGGTTTTCCGCTGCACTAATTCACCCCCCCCCCCCCCTCTTAGTGCTCTTGATCCTAACAATTGGTATCGGAGCCCGGTTTTTCTCATTTTGGATTTACACCCGATAGAAATGGCTCTTCATGGCTTTCAAGAGGGCTTTTCTGTCTTTCATCCACCGTTGTTTAACGGATTGGACTATACTTATTGGAAAACTCGAATGAGAGTTTTCTTGATTTCTATGAATTTGGATTTATGGAATATCATTGAAAACAGTTTTCAACTTCCCTCTAAACCGATGAACGAATGGTCGGATTTGGAGAAGAAGTATTTTTTCTTTAAACAAAAGGCTATGAATGCCTTATTTTGTGCTTTGGACAAAAATGAGTTCAATCGGATTTCTACGTGCGAAACGACTTTTGACATTTGGCGAACACTTGAAATCACGCACGAGGGAACTAGTAGAGTCAAAGACTCGAAAGTTAACATTTTATTGCATGACTTTGAGATTTTTCGAATGCAACCAAGCGAGACTATAGGCGACATGTACACCCGTTTCACGGATGTCGTCAATAGTTTAAGAGCTCTTGGAAAATGTTTTTCGGATTTTGAACTCGTAAACAAGATTTTGCGTTCTCTTTCTAAGAAGTGAGATTCAAAAGTAACTGCAATACAAGAAGCTAAAAACCTAAACAACTTACCACTTGAAGAACTAATTGGTTCGTTGATAACATATGAAATGGTGCACAATGCACATGATGAACATGATGAACAAAATCACCTTCCAAAGAACAGGAAGGATTTGGAACTCCAGACAAATGAATACCACTTGAGCGATGACTCAAGTGATGAGGACAATGATGAACTTGAACTTCGAACACTAAATCTTAATAAGTTTATTAAACAAAACTCTAAAATAAATAATAAACTTGAACGAAGGAAGAGGCCAAAGAAGAAGAAATCAAAGTGGGATGAATCGAGCTCCTCCGAAGACGAGGAGAAAATCAAGAAAGGCAAGGTGGCAAACTATGCCTTAATCGCTTTCAATGATGAGGTAATCGAAATCCCCCTAATTTATTTTGAAATTACTTGATGCTTTTATGATGTATTTTCTCTTTTAGTTTAGAATTAATTTTCTTAAAAATTACATGTTTTAAAAAAAAATATTATGATCATGCTAAGTAATTTCGAAAATGATAATATTACATATTTTATGATAAAATGATCTTGATTGAAAATATGAAATCATGGTTAAGAAGTAATAATGTGTATTACATTGATTTCCATTGTTATTTCTCGATTTTGATTAAAAATCATGTTTGATTTGAAGAAATGCATAATGATGAAATTAAATATTTTGATTAACAATTTTATCCATTAGATTTTAAGCTGATGATAAGCATGTGTTATTTTCATGAGTGTAATTGAAAAACTATGGCAAAAATGTGCTCGAATGCATGAACTTGTTAAGATTATTTTTCGGACTTTCTTGATTCAATGTTCAAATCACTTAATTGCCATGATGATTTTACACTATTACATGCCTTAATAATATGTTGGAAATTATATGTTTTGGATACATAAATTTTTATGATCATGAGCATGTTTTATCTTCATGATTGAACTTGAAAATCTATAGCAAAATCTTGTCCGAATGCATGAAAGTGTTAATTTTATTTTCGGATTCGCTTAACAATTGGTATCCTAACAATTGGATTTTCTCATACACTTATTATATGAAAAATATTTTTCTGAAATAGATTTGATGAAATGATTCCTGCTTATAAATTCCATCTTGAAATATGAATGATAGTGTTTTTGCTTGCAAAGATTTGTTTCACATACATATCACCTATGATTCATGTGCAGAAAAAGAATTTATAAATCATAATACAATGAGATTTCTTAGGCAAAAATAAAGTGCTTTTGTGATTCTTTGCTAAAGAAAATAATTATTAAAATCATGATCTTGATAATTATAACATGAAGCTCTTTATAAATCAAGATAGTTCATTATGCTCCCTACATTTATCAAAAAGGAGTTCTTCAAATGAAATGTAACTTGTCTTCTGATTTCTCAGAATTCAATGAAGTGCCATATTGATATCTTGATACTTGGAATATTTTAAAATGTGATCTTGATAAGAATGTTTCAAGTTGCTCTTTGTACTATATCTTTTCAAATGAATCATGAGCCTTGATATCATATATTTCATAATATAGAAATAACAAGATTTCTTTGCCTTGTATGTCTTGTGTGATGATTGTACATCAATTTGCTTTGTTAAGAATTATATGAATCTTGATCGTGAACTTGTTAAGAAGAATTTTAATGAACCATGAATCATATCTTTGGTATTCACGAATTGATCCTCATTGATATCTTTCATTGATATGATAAATTATCATCTCATGATATATCGCATAATTATATCATGCTTTGCGATTGTATCATGTGATCTTTGCTGAATTTTCACATTGATATTCTTCATGACATGATTTCTTTGCATTGTTATCTTGTATGCTTCATGTGATAATATGAATACACGAAACACTTATGATATGTTTTTTATGCAATTCCTTGTATTCATGAAATGTTTATCTCATCACATAATAATTCTTCTTGATATTCCTTATGTGATGAGAAGAATACATGAAATATTCATTAATTTGTTTTGATGTATACAAATAAGAAGTTTCGATCATGTATGGTAGGATGTAATTTGACAAATTTGGTACCATCATGTTGCAAAATAAATGATGATTAGGAATCATGCATTAATGATGATTGTATATTTTATGATTTGGCAAGATGCATGCAATGATGAAATATTCATGAATTTGAAATGATGCATGCAATACTTATGACAATGATGTACATGATGTATTGCATATGATATGTATCATGAATGCTTTAAATGATGAATGTTTGGTATCATGATCAACATGTTGATAAATGCTTAAAAATTTTAATGTTTGAGTATCATGTATGATATACCCATTAATGATAATTGATTTATTTTTCGGTATCGTGCATGAAAAATAAGGCTTTTGAAATTGTGTATGTTTTAATTTGAATATATAATGATGCACAAATAAAATTGATACTTACCTTTGTCATAATCTGAAAATTGAAAAAAAGGTCTTCCCTTCTTTTTGACAATGACAAAGGGGGAGCAAGAATTTCTAGTGTGGACATCATGAAAAGAGGCAAACTAGCTAGTTTACACAATTCAAGATGAAAGCAAAAATTACACTCCTCTAAAGAGAAGATGCAAATGTAACACTTGCCAAATTGTTTGCTTGCCTCATGTAAAACATTATCTCTTGCTAGTTTGGCATTTTGCTAGCTTGCACTTTGAAAAGAAAGCAAAAATGACACTTCTCAAAAGAGAAGAAAGAGCTTGTTATCTTGAACATCACAAGCTTGCCAAATAAAAATTGTAAAAGTGCTATCTTGCCTATCTCAAGAAGCAAAACTTGCATATCGTAAAAATTTGCTAGCTTGCAACTTGCATATTTCAAGAAGCAAGTGTTGCCTTCTTGAACATCTCTAAATTGCTAGCTTGCAAGTTCTAAAATGTTGTACGAAAATCTTTTGGCGGGGTGAATTAGTGCAGCGAAAATCTTTCATTGGTTAAAAAGACTTTTGTACGAAAATCATTTTGGAAAGAACTTTAACTTGAGAGCAAACATAAGTATAGATAATGTAAAGCATCGGAGGTAGTTTGCAGTTAAGATAAAGAGCATAATGTAAATGCAAACCAAGATTTAGAGTGGTTCGGTCAATCTTGACCTATATCCACTTTTGGCTTCCTCCTCCGACGAGGTTACCGACGTCCACTAGAGGCCTTCCTTTAATAGGCGAAGACCAACCACCCTTTTACAACTTTACTATTTTTGACGAGCTTAGGAGACAACCCTTACAGATTTTCACTCCTCTCTTGAATGATCAAAACTTAGAAGGAAAGAGGGAGAAGAACTTCTAGCCTTTTACAACACTTTTAAGCTCTCAAATTCTCAGAATAAATGCAAGCTTTCGGTGCTCTTTCATTCAGGAAAGGGTGGGGTTTATATAGGCCCCAACTGGTTTGAATTTGGAGCTCAAAAGTGTCATCTCCCGGATTTCCGGGGTCCTGGCGGTACCACCGCCATAACTGGGCGGTACTACCGCCTAACACTGCTCGGAGACCGAGCTAAGGTGTACCACCGCTTGACAGGGGCGGTACCACTACCTGACTTCACTCGAAGACCAAGCTCAAGTGGTACCACCACTTGACAGGGGCGGTACCATCGCCTGACTTCGCTTAGAGACTGAGCTTTTAGGCGGTGCCATCGCCGGCCAGGAAATCTGGGTCCGAATAGGCTGATCCATTCGGCCTAATTTGAGTATGTCAATGGCCCAATTGGTACCAGATTAAGTTAATGAGATCACCTCCCATTTATAATTTAATCTTCATGCTAACTACGACATTTAAGATATTAATACTGCAACTCGTGTTCCGGTGCGTCAATCGCTTCTTCCGGCGAGCTTTTGGCGAACTTCCAGCGAACATCCGACGAACCCTCAGCGATACTCTGGCGGACTTCTGGTAAACTCTTAGACTTGCGACGATCCTCTTGGTGAGTTCTGATGAGCTTCTTTGGCAAGCTCATGGACTTCTTGGATTTGTTCCCGTAGAACCTCTAACGACCGTCCGGACTTCCGTCGAACTCTTAAACTCCCAATGTGATCTTGATCTTGACTCTGGCACAACACCTATTGCATGTCTTACTGCCATCATATTTAATCCTGTACATGTAAAACAAACTTCAATTTAGATAATTAATACTAAGCATTAATCAAGTTGTCCGTCATGTCATTGGTCCCTTGACGCTTCGTCCGATTCTTCGACGCATCGTCCTCTCCTGCGGCCTATTGCCCAATCGGCTAGTTGACTCCACAACTCTAATATCCTTGGCACAATACTTGTTCTTCTTGTTCTGATGCCGGAATCCATGGCCCGAAGCCTTCTATCGATATGTCGACCGATCTACCAGCCCGACGTTCAATCTTCCGACATGTTCCTCCGACCCAACATGATTTTTCCTGCTTTAATTGTCTCATCTTTATCGAAGCATCATACATCACTTAAAATTTAGATTAAAATATAAACATAATTATCAATTAGTTTCATCATCAAAATATGAGATTCACTACAAATTCTTTCCGAAACGGATTGAATCGAAACCATTCTCGTCGGAATCGGTTTTAATCGAAATAAGTTTTTTGAAATAATGAAAGTTTTCCACTGCACTAATTCACCCTCCCTCTTAGTGCTGCTCTTGATACAAACAATTGGTATCAGAGCAAGGTTCACTCTCGTTTAGTTTAAAACTCAAGAGAGATGGCATTTATAGGCAATCTAGAGGGCCATTCAATTACACGTTCGCCCATATTCAATGGGACAGATTATACATATTGGAAGACTAGAATGAGGATCTTCCTAATTTCAATGGATTTTGAACTTTGGAACATTATCAAAAATGGTTTTCAAAAGTCTTCTATTCCAATAAACGATTGGAATGAGTTGGAGAAGAAGACTTTTACTTTAAATGCCAAGGCTATGAATGTCTGGTTTTGTGCATTAGATAAAAATAAGTTTAATCGAGTATCGATTTGTGAAATGACTTTTGACATTTGGCATGCACTCAAAGTGACTCATGAAAGCACTAGTCGAGTGAAGGAGTCAAAAATTAATCTTTTAATGTATTCTTATGAGTTGTTTCGAATGAAACTGAGTGAAACTGTTGGAAACATATATACCCGATTTACATATGTTATCAATGGTCTAAAAGGATTTGGTAACGGTTTCTTGGATTTTGAATTCGTTAATAAAGTTTTAAGATCCCTTCCAAAGAGTTGGGACCCTAAAGTCATGACCATTCAAGAGGCCAAAGATTTAAATAACTTTCCTCTTGAAGAACTAATTGGGTCACTAGTGACCTACGAAATGACATGCAAAGCTTATGAAGAGCTTGAGGACACCCATCCAAAGAACAGGAAGGATATAGCACTGAGAACACAAGAAGACAACTTGAAAGAAAACTTAAGTGATGAGGACTTTGATGAAGACTTGGCACTCTTAACAAGAAAGTTCAAAAAATTCATAAGAAGGAATAAATTTAAAAATGACACTAAAAATAAATTTGAACCTAAGAAAGATCAAGCAATATGCAATGAATACAAGAAGCCAGGACACTATAAGAGCGAATATCCCCAAGCCAAGAAGAGGACACCAAAGAAGGCTCTCAAAACAACATGGGATGACTCAAGTGAATCCGAAGAAGAGGAGCCAACCAACACCGAGCAAGTTGCTCACTATTCACTAATGGCCATTGGAGATGAGGTAACAAGTTCAATTGATGCAAATTTATCATTTGATGAACTATTAAATGCTTTTCATGATTTATTTGATAAATACAAATCAATTAGTAAAAAATAAAAATTATTAAAATAGGAGTATGATTTTCTTGTTAGTGATTACAATAGATTAAAAGTTGAGCATAATGATAGTTTAGCTCCATGTATGAAATGCCATGAAGTAAAAACACTTAGAAAGGAAAACTTGCTACTCAAATAAACCATAGAGAAATTTGAGGTTGGTAGCAAGTCCTTGAACTGTTAGGATCAAGAGCACTAAGAGGGGGGGGGGGGGGTGAATTAGTGCAGCGGAAAACCTTCTGCAATTAAAATCGAGAACTGCTTTCGTTCGATAGAAGTGATTTTGGTAAGAAAGCCGAATCGTAAATCACTTCAACTTTTGACTAGGAGAAATGCAGCAAAGATATGAACACAGTTTACAGTTTATGGAAATCAGAATATAAGCGCAAACTGAAATACGACGTTCGTACGATAAAAGCGATTTTGGTATAAAAGCTGATTCGTAAACTACTTTAACTTGAGATAAGGTGAGATGCAGTTAAAGCAAAGATATAAAGGTAGTTTGCAGTTATAATGAAAATCAGAACAGAAGCGCAAACTGAAATACGACGTTCGTACGATAAAACTGATTTGTATTTTTAAATCCCGATTCGGAAAGCACTGAACTCTAAAACACGTTCGTAAAAACACAGAAGAGAGTAAGCTATTGAGGAGGTTTGTAGTGTAGATAAGATGCTTAAAGTAAATGCAAACCGAGATTTAGAGTGGTTCGGTCAATCTTAACCTACTCCACTTTTGGCTTCCTCCACCGACGAGGTCACCGACGTCAACTAGAGGCCTTCCTTCAATAGGCGAAGGCCAACCACCCTTTTACAGTTTCACTCCTTTTGACGGGCTTAGGAGACAACCCTTACAGAATTTTCTCTCCTCTCTTTACAACTCAGAACTTGGAAGAACAGAGGGAGAAGAACTTTTGGCCTTTACAACAATTTTGAGCTCTAAGAATCACATAAAAGGATCAAGATTTCGGTGTAAGTTCATACCCTTTCAGTGCTGAATGGGTGGGGTATTTATAGGCCCCAACCCAGTTCAAATTTGGAGCTCAAAACTGTCAATTCCCGAAATTTCGGGATCAGGCGGTTGCACCTCCTGACTGGAGCGGTTGCACCGCCTGGCAGAGCTCGAAGACTGAGCCTCTAGGCGATGCTACCTCCTGTCAGGGGCGGTTGCACCTCCTGATAGAGCTCAAAGACCGAGCTCAGGCGGTTGCACCTCCTGACTAAGGCGGTTGCACCGCCTGGCAAAGCTCGAAGACTGAGCTCAAGCGGTGCCACCTCTTGTCTGGGGAGGTTGCACCGCCCAATCTCGCTCGGAGACTGAGCCCCAGGTAGTGCCACCGCTTGGCTGGAGCGATTGTACCTCCCAGTCTCGCTCAGAGACTGAGCCCAGGCGGTGCAACCTCCTGCCTTGGGCGGTTCAACCGCCTAGCAGAAATCAGGGTCCGAATGGGTTGATCCATTCGGCCCAATTTGGGTTTTTCAAGGGTCCAATTGCCCCAAGATTAAGTTAATGGGATCACCTCCCATTTCCAACTTAATCAATGTGCTAACTACGATTTTTCCTAAGATATTTACTGCAACTTGCTCCGGTGCGTCAATCACTTCTTCCGGTGAGCTTCCGGCGAACTTCCGTCGATCATCCGATGAACCCTCGGTGATGCTCCTACGGACTTCCGACAAACTCCTGGACTTGTGATGATTCACTTGGCGAGTTCCGACGAGCTTCTTTGGCAAGCTTATGGACTTCTCGGATTTGTTCCCGTAGAACCTCCGACGACTGTCTGAACTTCCGTCAAACTCTCGAACTCCCAACGTGATCATTGTCTTGACTCCGGCGTAACTCCTGCTGCATGTCTCACTTTCATCGTAGTTAATCCTGCACACTTATCTGAACATATAGATTAGATAACAAATGACAATTGACTTCATCATCAAAATCTGAGATTCAACAATCTGCCCCTTTTTTATGATGACAATCAATTGATAATGGAGTTAACCTTAACTCCCCCTGTCTATATGCCATACTTGAGATAAGTCATTCTTGAATTCAAGACCTAAGAATTCAATAGACATATTGATAAGTTAAAATCATTTGAACTTATCAATACTCCCATCATGATTCCCATCATGATGTATCTCTCTAAAGATGATGTCAAGGCTTGACATTCATTTTCAAATATAACAAGTTTGAATGATGGTAATAGTAGCAATTCATCATATCAACATGTAAAGCTGTGAAGTAAGATTTTGATATCATTACATGATGTACATATTTCAAATATTTTAGCAAGTATTACATTTCTTCACGTGGTAAGATATCAACTCAAGGCATAATGCAAATTAATGCATGGCATCCGTTCATATATCTCTTGGTGATGCAAGCTTGGCATAATCATAGCATAGTATTTATAGCATCAATTCATATATTTCTCCCCCTTTGTCATCAATAAAAAGCATGGTAGTTGGGATACCAGCAAATTATCAAGCATATAAAGGAAGGCATGATACGTAGATTGCGTTGAATACTTCTTCCTCTTTTTTTTGTTATAATCCTTTTTGCATTAAGGAGGAAAGCCATTTGTGATACCAGCTATTTGTGAGTTTACTTTGAGTCAAGATATGCGTGTGAAATAGTTTTTCGCAAGTAAAAATACTATCATCCATATTTCAAGATGGAATTCATAAGCAGGAATCATTTCCTCAAATCCATTTCAGAAAATTCAATTTTTAGCATTCCAATTATTAAGGGAATCCGAAAAATGAAATGAACTCTTTCATGCATTCGGACAAAACTATGCTACAGATTTTCAAATACAATCATGAAGACAAAACATTTTTGTATTCAACACATAATTTCCAACATGTTATTTAGGCATGTAATGGCAATCAAGTGATTTGAGCATTTAATAAAGTCTGAAAAATAATTTTAACTAGTTTATGTATTCGGACACATCAACATTCCTAATTCTCTTCTTATGAAATCAAATTGCTCTTCACTCAGAGGTTTTGTAAAAATATCAGCTAGTTGATGTTTAGTATCAATGAACTCTATGGTTACGTCATGATTAGTAACATGATCTCGTATAAAGTGATGTCTAATATCAATATGTTTTGTTCTTGAGTATTGTATAGGATTCTTGGTTAAGCATATAGCACTTGTGTTATCACATTTAATGGGAATATTTTTAAGATGAACTTTGTAATCTTCTAAGGTGTTTTTCATCCATACAACTTGTGCACAGCATGCACTTGCTGCAATATATTCAGCTTCGGTTGTTGATAGTGCAACCGAGTTTTGTTTCTTAGATGACTAGGAAACAAGGGCATGTCCTAAAAATTGACATGATCCTGATGTGCTTTTTCTATCTAGTCTACAGCCAGAAAAGTCCGCATCAGCATAAGCAATTAACTCAAGATTCTCTGATTTTGGGTACCATAATCCTAGATTTGTGGTACCATTAAGATATCTAAATATTCTTTTAACTGCTTTGAGATGAGATATCTTAGGGTTTGATTGAAATCTAGCACAAAGTCCTACACTGAACATGATGTCTGGTCTGGTTGCAGTGAGGTAAAGTAAACTTCCTATCATACCCCTATAAGTTTTTTGATCGAAGCTTTCTCCACTTTCATCAATTTCTAACTTAGTGGAGGTGCTCATAGGAGTGTCAATAGCCTTTGAGTTATTCATATTAAACTTTTTTAATAAATTCATAGCATATTTAGTTTGACTAATAAAGATGTCATTGCTTAGTTGTTTGATTTCTAAGCCTAAGAAGAATGTTAATTCTCCCATTAAACTCATTTCGAATTCAAGACTCATAGTTTTAGCAAACGATTCACAAAGAGATTCATTCGTGGAACCAAAGATAATATCATCAACATAAATCTGAACAATGAGAAAATTATTTTCAAAATTCTTGATGAATAATGTAGTATCAACCTTGCCTTTTGTGAAATTATTTTCAATAAGAAAAGAACTAAGTCTCTCATACCAAGCCCTTGGGGCTTGTTTTAAACCATAGAGAGCTTTAGTTAATCTAAACACATGATTAGGGAGGCTATTATTTTCAAATCCAAGAGGTTGTTCAACATAAACTTCTTCGGAAATAAAGCCATTAAGAAAAGTGCTTTTAACATCCATTTAAAACAACTTAAAATTATTACTACTAGCGTAGGCAAGGAGCATCCTTATGGCTTCCAATCGAGCCACAAGAGCGAAGGTTTCTTCGTAATCGATACCTTCTTCTTGGTTGAAACCTTTGGCCACTAATCTAGCCTTGTTTTTAACTACGATACCATTTTCATCTTGCTTGTTTCTAAAGACCCATTTAGTACCAATAACTAAATGATCATTTGGCCTAGGAACAAGCTTCCACACCTCATTTCTCTCAAATTGATTCAATTCATCTTGCATTGTGATAGTCCATGAATCATCTTTCATGGCTTCGTCAACACATTTGGGTTCAATTTGGGAGAGAAAAGCGGCATTCGCACAAAAATTTTTAAGAGAAGATCGTGTTTGAACCCCCTTTGATGTGTCTCCAAAGATTAGCTCCTTGGGATGAGCATCTACATACTTCCAATCCTTGGGTAAGGATGTTTCGGAAGTGGATGCATCCAAGTTGCTAGTTGGAGATGGGGTTTCATTTAAATTTAAGGAATCAAAATTAACATCATCATCAAAATCGTTTTTCCTGATTTCGGAAATCTCATTGAAAACAACATGAATGGATTCTTCAATAATTAAGGTTCTTTTATTGAAGATACGAAAAGCTTTAGAAACCGAAGAATAACCAAGAAAGATTCCTTCATCGGATTTAGCATCAAATTTTCCTAAGTTATCCTTTTCATTCAAGATAAAACACTTACACCCAAAGACTTTGAAATATGAAACATTGGGTTTTTTGTTGTTCCATAACTCATAAGAAGTTTTGGTGAGTAAAGGTCTTACCAGAACTCTATTCAAAATATAGCATGCGGTGTTTACGGCTTCGGCCCAAAAATATTTGGGTAGGCTATGTTCATTTAACATGGTTCTTGCCATTTCTTGTAAATTTTGATTTTTTCTTTCTACTACTCCATTTTGTTGAGGATTTCTTGGAGTAGAGAAATTATGGTTGTATCCATTGAGTTCACAAAATTCTTGGAAATCATGGTTTTGAAATTCTCCACCGTGATCATTTCTAATTGACGAAATCATAGATCCCTTCTCATTCTGAACAAGTTTACAAAACTTGGTAAAGTATCTAAAGCATTCATTTTTCTGTTTTAAGAAGTCCATGTATATCTGCTATAGTCATCCATAATGACGAAGGTGTATTTGCTACCTCCTAGGCTTGATGTAGAGATTGGTCCGAACAAATCCATATGGATCAATTGTAAGGGCCTAGAGGTGCTTATTGGATTCTTAGATTTGAAACTACCCTTAATTTGTTTACCTAATTGGCAAGCATCACATACATTATCTTTGATGAACTTGATATGAGGAATTCCTCTTACAAGTTCTTTAGATGATATTTGAGTGATTAGTTTCATGCTAGCATGACCTAATCTTCTATGCCAGAGCCAAGCATCCTCATTCAAAATCAAAAAACACATTTCATTACACAAATCATTGATGTCAATAGTGTATACGTTATTTTGTTTTAGTGCAATCATAGACATGTTTTTGTGTGGTTTTTCAATGATGCAAGCATTAGATTCGAATCTGACAATGTATCCTTTATCACATAGTTGACTAATGCTCAAGAGGTTATGTTTTAAACCATTAACTAACAAAACATCTTCAATAAAGAAGTTGAATTTGTTACCTATGGTTCCTTTGCCAATGATTTTACCCTTCGTCTATGCTAGTGAGCTTAGAGAATTGAGCAGGATCTCCGGTCATATGCCTTGAGCATCCACTATCAAGGTACCATCTCTTGCTCCTAGCTTGCGATGGTATAGGTTTCTACAAGAAAGGATGATTTTTAGGAACCCATTTGCTTTTGGGTGCCTCAAAAATAGATCTACATTGTTTATCATGTTGCATAGAATTTATTATGGTTCCTTTAGGAACCAAAATTAATTTGCTTGGTCTAATTTTTTTGAATGGATAATAATGCATTTTGTGTCCAAATTTGCAACAAAAGTTGCATTTGCTTTGGTGTCGAACATGTAAGATGGGGCCTTTTATGAAGGTGGTTGGATTTTGGTGAGGACTTCTCACAAATCCAATTCCACTTCTTTTGGGAACATGACCTTTGTTTGCAAGGATCATGTTCAATGACTTGCTACCAACCTCGAATTTCTTCAAGGTGTCCTTAAGTAGCAAGTTTTCCTTTTGGAGAGTTTCTAGATCATGGCATTTTATGCATGAACTTAAACTATCATGATATTCAGTTTTTAACTTATCAAAATTACAAGTAAGACTATCATGCTCCTTTTTTAGCAATTTGTATTTTCTACTAATAATCTTGCATTCATCAAATAAGTCATGGAAGGCATTTAATAATTCATCAAATGATAAATCTGCATCTATTAAATTTGTTACCTCCTCTCCGATGGCCATTAAGGCGTAGTGAGCAACTTGCTCGGTGTTGGACTCCTCTTCTTCGGACGCGCTCGAGTCATCCCACGTTGCTTTGAGCACCTTCTTCTTTGATATTCTTTTTTTGGCTTGGGGACAATCACTCTTGTAGTGTCCCGGCTTTTTGCATTCATAGCAAATAACTTGGTCCTTCTTGGGTTTAAGTTTATTTTTTGCATCATTCTTAAACTTGTTTCTTTTAATAAATTTTTTAAATTTTCTTGTTAGAAGTGTCAAGTCATCATCACAGTTCTTATCACTTGAGTTTTCTCTCAAGTGGCCTTCTGAAGTTTTAAGTGTCATATCCTTCCTGTTCTTTGGAAGGATGTCTTCTTGCTCTTCATGAGCTTTGCAAGTCATCTCGTAGGTCATTAATGACCCGATTAGTTCTTCAAGAGGGAAGTTACTTAGATCTTTCGCCTCTTGAATAGCAGTGACTTTAGGATCCCAACTCTTAGGATGGGATCTTAGAATCTTATTTACGAGCTCAAAATCCGAAAAACTTTTTCCGAGTCCTTTTAGACCGTTGACGACATTCGTGAAACGGGTAAACATGTCGCCAATGGTTTCACTCGGTTTCATCCGAAAAAGTTCGAAAGAATGTAACAGAAGATTGATTTTTGACTCTTTCACTCTACTTGTGCCTTCATGAGTCACTTCGAGTGTGTGCCAAATATCAAATGCGGTTTCACAAGTCGAAACACGGTTAAACTCGTTTTTATTAAGTGCACAAAATAAGGCATTCATAGCCTTTGCATTAAGAACGAAAGCCTTCTTCTCCAATTCATTCCAATCGATCACTGGAAGAGAAGGCTTCGAAAATCCGTTTTCGACAAGATTCCAAAGTTCAAAATCCATAGAAATAAGAAAGATCCTCATTCGGGTCTTCCAATAGGTGTAGTTCGTCCCATTGAACATGGGTGGACGTGTAATAGAATAACCCTCTTGGTTTCCGGCGTATGCCATCTCTCTTGGGTTTTAATCCGTTAGAGAGTTAACCCCGCTCTGATACCAATTGTTAGGATCAAGAGCACTAAGAGGGGGGGGGGTGAATTAGTGTAGCGGAAAACCTTCTACGATTAAAATCGAAAACTGCTTTCGTTCGATAGAAGTGATTTTGGTAAGAAAGCTGATTCGTAAATCACTTCAACTTTTGACTAGGAGAAATGCAGCAAAGATATGAACGCAGTTTGCAGTTTATGGAAATCAGAATATAAGTGCAAACTGAAATACGACGTTCGTACGATAAAAGCGATTTCGGTATAAAAGCTGATTCGTAATCCACTTTAACTTAAGATAAGGCGAGATGCAGTTAAAGTGAAGATATAAAGGTAGTTTACAGTTATAATGGAAATCAGAACGTAAGCGCAAACTGAAATACGACGTTAGTATGATAAAACTGATTTGCGTTTTTAAATCCCGATTCAGAAAGCACTGAACTTTGAAACACGTTTGTAAAAACACAAAAGGCAGTAAGCTATTGAGGAGGTTTGTAGTAAAGAAAAGATGCTCAAAGTAAATGTAAACCGAGATTTAGAGTGGTTCGGTCAATCTTGACCTACTCCACTTTTGGCTTCCTCCACCGACGAGGTCACCGACGTCAACTACAGGCCTTCCTTCAATAGGAGAAGGCCAACCACCCTTTTACAGTTTCACTCCTTTTGACGGGCTTAGGAGACAACCCTTACAGAATTTTCTCTCCTCTCTTTACAACTCAAAACTTGGAAGAACAGAGGGAGAAGAACTTTTGGCCTTTACAACAATTTTGAGCTCTAAGAATCACAGAAAAGGATCAAGATTTCGGTGTAAGTTCATACCCTTTCAGTGCTGAATGGGTGGGGTATTTATAGGCCCCAACCCAGTTCAAATTTGGAGCTCAAAACTGTCAATTCCCGGAATTCCGGGATCAGGCGGTTGCACCTCCTGACTGGAGCGGTTGCACCGCCTAGCAGAGCTCGAAGACTAAACCTCTGGGCGGTGCTACCTCTTGTCAGGGGCGATTGCACCTCCTGACAGAGCTCAAAGACCGAGCTCAGGCAGTTGCACCTCCTGACAGAGGCGGTTGCACCGCTTGGCAAAGCTCGAAGACTGAGCTCAAGCGGTGCAACCTCTTGTCAGGGGAGGTTGCACCGCCCAGTCTCGCTCGGAGACTGAGCCCCAAGCGGTGCCACCGCCTGGCTGGAGCAGTTGCACCTCCTATTCTCGCTCGGAGACTGAGCCCAGGCGGTGCAACCTCCTGCCTTGGGTGGTTCAACCGCCTGGCAGAAATCAGGGTCCGAATGGGTTGATCCATTCGGCCCAGTTTGGGTTTTTCAGGGGTCCAATTGCCCCAAGATTAAGTTAATGGGATCACCTCCCATTTCCAACTTAATCAATGTGCTAACTACGATTTTTCCTAAGACATTTACTGCAACTTGCTCCGATGCGTCAATCGCTTCTTCCGGCGAGCTTCCGGCGAACTTCCGTCGATCATCCGATGAACCCTTAGTGATGCTCCTGCGGACTTCCGGCAAACTCCTGGACTTGCGACGATTCACTTGGCGAGTTCCGACGAGCTTCTTTGGCAAGCTTATGGACTTCTCGGATTTGTTCCCGTAGAACCTCCGACAACTGTCCGAACTTCCGTCGAACTCTCGAACTCCCAACGTGATCATTGTCTTGACTCCGGCGTAACTCCTGCTGCATGTCTCACTTTCATCGTAGTTAATCCTGCACACTTATCTCAACATATAGATTAGATAACAAATGATAATTGACTTTATCATCAAAATCCGAGATTCAACATGAACATGATCCTTGTCAATAAGGGTCAAGTTCATAACAGAAGTGGAAATGGATTTATAAGTAGCTCTCACCAAAATCCAACCACCTTTGTTAAAGGCCCTATCTTGCATATTTCACCCCAAAACAAATGTAACTTTTATTGTAAACTTGGACATGTAGCTTATCATTGTCAATTTAAGAAGTGTAGCCCACACAAATTGATTTAGGTTCCTAAAGGAATCATAAAGAATTCTATGCAACATGATAAGTTAAGCCAATCGATTTTTGAGGCACCCAAGGTCAAATGGGTACCTAAAAATTATCCTTTTTTGTAGAAATATTTACCATCTCAAGCTAGGAGCAAGAGATGGTACCTTGATAATAGATACTCAAGGCATATGACCGGAGATCTATCTCAATTCTCTAAGCTCACTAGTATAGACGAAGGATATGTCACCTTCAGAGACAACAAGAAGGGTAAAATCATTGGCAAATGAACCATAGGTAACAAATCTAACTTTTTTATTGAAGATGTGTTGTTAGTTGATGGCTTAAAGCATAACCTCTTGAGCATTAGTCAATTGTATGATAAAGGATATATTGTTAAATTTGAATCTAATGCTTGCATTATTGAAAAGCCATACAAAAACACATCTATGATTGCACTAAAATAAAATAAAATATACACCATTGACATTAATGATCTTTGCAATGAAATGTGTTTTTCGATTTTGAATGATGATGCTTGGCTTTGGCATAGGAGATTAGGTCATGCTAGAATGAAACTAATCTCTCAAATTTCATCTAAAAAACTCGTAAGAGGAATTCCTCATATCAAGTTTGTCAAAAATAATGTGTGTGATGCATGTCAACTAGGAAAACAAATAAAAGGTAGCTTCAAACCTAAGAACCAAATAAGCACCTCTAGACCTTTGCAATTGATCCATATGGACTTGTTTGGACCAATTACTACATCAAGCCTAAGAGGTAGAAAATACGCATTTGTCATAGTAGATGATTATAGTAGATACACATGGACTTATTTTTTGGCACACAAAAGTGAATGCTTTAGATATTTCTCTAAGTTTTGTAAACTTAGATGTGAAAACAGCTTTCCTTCATGGTGATTTAGAGGAGAAAATTTATATGGAGCAACCAGAAGGCTTCAAAGTCAAAGGTAAAGAGAACTTTGTCTACAAGTTGAAGAAGAGCTTGTATGGGCTAAAATAAGCTCCAAGATAGTGGTACAGAAAGTTTAATTCATTTATGACAGAAAATGAATACAAAAGAACGACTTCAGATCATTGTGTGTATATCAAATGGTTTAGTGAGAATTTTATTATTCTCTTACTTTATGTTGATGACATGCTTATTCTTAGGAAAGATATGTCTAAAATTAACATGTTGAAGAAAGAACTGAGTGAGTCTTTTGCAATGAAGGACATGGGGCCAGCAAAGTAAATACTAGGCATGCAGATTTCCCGTGATATAAAAACCAAGAAGATTTGATTGTTACAGGAGAAATACATCGAGAAGGTATTGGAAAGGTTCAGTATGAGCAATGCAAAGCAAGTTGGTTCTCCACTTGTAGGTCACTTCAAGTTGTGCTTAGAATAGAGTCCATCAAGTAATGAGGAGAAGGAGAAAATGCAAAAGGTTCCTTATGCTTTAGCAATTGGAAGTTTAATGTATGCAATGGTATGTATGAGGTCGGACATCGCATATGTAGTTGGTGTTACTAGCAGATTTCTTACAAATCCAAGCAAAGAGCATTGGGCAGTAGTGAAGTGGATTTTTAGATGTCTTAGAGGGAGCTCTAAGGTTTGTTTAAGCTTTGGAGGTGGACCACATGTGTTGACAAGTTACACAGATGTAGATATGGCAAGAGATATAGATACGAAGAAGTCTGCTTCATGTTATTGTTGAATCTTAGATTTTGATGATGAAGTCAATTATTATTTGTTATCTAATCCATATATTGAGATAAGTGTGCAGGATTAACTACGATGGAAGTAAGACATGCAGTAGGAGTTGCGCCGAAGTCAAGACCATGATCATGTTGGGGGTTCGAGAGTTTGACGGAAGTCCGGACGATCGTCGGAGGTTTGGCGAGAACAAATCCGAGAAGTCCAGGAGCTTGCTAAAGAAGCTCGTTGGAACTCGCCAAGTGGATCGTCGCAACTCCAGGAGTTTGCCAGAAGTCCACTGGAGCATCGCCGAGGGTTCGTCAGATGTTCGCCGAAAGTTCACCGGAAGCTCATCGGAAGAAGCGATTGACGCACCGGAGCAAGCTGCAGTATTAATGTCTTAAATATCGTAGTTAGCATGTGGATTAAGTTAGGAATGGGAGGTGATCTCATTAACTTAATCTGGGGGCAATTGGGCCCTTGACAGACCCAAATTAGGCTGAATGGATCAGCCCATTCAGACCCAGAATTCCTAGCCGGCGGTGGCACCGCTTGGGCCGGTGGTGGCACAGCCCAAGAGCTCAGTCTCCTAGGAATATCAGGCGGTGGTACCACCTGAGCTTGGTCTATGAGCAATGCTAAGTGGTAGTACCGCCCAATTATGGCGGTAGTACTGCCAAGACCTCAGAAATCCAGAAGATAACATTTTTGAGCTCTAAATTCGAACTAGTTGGGGCCTATATAAACCCCACCCTTTCCTGTATGAAAGGGCACCAAAATCTTGATCTT
The DNA here is from genome assembly GCF_036884655.1 of Musa acuminata AAA Group. NCBI lineage: Eukaryota > Viridiplantae > Streptophyta > Magnoliopsida > Zingiberales > Musaceae > Musa > Musa acuminata. The sequence continues at coordinate 22,666,825 of NC_088343.1, read as the reverse complement.
ATTATGAGAATTTGAGAGCTCAAAAGTGTGGTAAAAGGCCAAAAGTTCTTCTCTCTCTTTTCATCTAAGTTTTGATCATTCAAGAGAGGAGTGAAAATCTGTAAGGGTTGTCTCCTAAGCCCGTCAAAAGGAATAAAGCTATAAAATGATGGTTGGCCTTCGCCTATTGAAGGAAGGCCTCTAGTAGACATCGGTGACCTCATCAGAGGAGGAAGCCAAAAGTGGATATAGGTCAAGATTGACCGAACCACTCTAAATCTCGGTTTGCATTTACATTCTGCTCTCTATCTTAACTGTAAACTACCTCCATTGCTTTTCTTCAATTGTACTTAGCTTAATCTTAAGTTGAAGAACTTTCCGAAATGGTTTTTCATCGAAAGTGTTTTTATTGTACGAACGTCGTTTTAAATCGTCAAAAGTTTTCTACTACACTAATTCACCCCACCCCACCCCCCCTCTTAGTGCTCTTGATCCTAACAATTGGTATCAAAGTAAGGTTAACTCTCAATTGGATTAAAAGCCAAGAGAGAAGGCATATGCTGGAAACCAAGAGGGCCACTCTATTACACGTCCACTCATATTCAATGGGACGAACTACACCTACTAGAAGACCCAAATGAGGATCTTCCTTATTTCCATGGATTTTGAACTTTAGAATCTTGTTAAAAATGGATTTTCAAAGACTTCTCTTCCAATAATCGATTGGAATGAATTGGAGAAGAAGACTTTCTTTCTTAATGTAAAGGCTATGAATGCCTTATTTTGTGTGCTTGATAAAAACGAGTTCAATCATATTTCGGTTTATGAAACTACATTTGATATTCAAGAGGCTAAAGATTTAAACTACTTCCCTCTTGAAGAATTAATCGGGTCATTAATGACCTACGAAATGACTTACAAAGCTCATGAAGAGCAAGAAGACATCCTTCCAAATAACAAGGATATGACACTTAGAACTTTAGAAGACCACTTGAGAGAAAATTCAAGTGATGAGGACTATGATGATGACTTGACACTTCTAACAAGGAAATTTTAAAAATTCATTAAAAGAAACAAGTTTAAAAATGACACAAAAAATAAATTTGAACCCAAGAATGACTAAGTTATTTGCTATGAATGCAAGAAGCCGGGACACTACAAAAGTGATTGTCCCCAAGCCAAGAAGAGCACACCAAAGAAGAAGGCGCTCAAAGTAATGTGAGATGAATCAAGCGCGTCTAAAGAAGAGGAGTCCAACACCGAGCAGGTTGCTCACTACGCCCTAATGGCAATCGGAGAGGAGGTAACGAATTTAATTAATGTATATTTATCATTTGATGAATTATTAAATACTTTCCATGACTTATTATGAATGTAAAACAATTAGTAGAAAATATAAATTATTAAAAAAGGAGCATGATAGTCTTATTAGTAATTTTGATAAATTATAAACTGAATATCATGATAGTTTAGCTCCATGTATAAAATACCATGATATAGAAACTCTTCAAATGGAGAACTTGCTACTTAAGGATACCTTGAAGAAATTCAAGGTTGGTAGCAAGTCTTTGAATATGATCCTTACAAATAAGGGTCACGTTCCTAAAAGAAGTGGAATCGGATTTATGAGAAGTCCTCACCAAAATCCAACCATATTTATTAAAGGCCCTATCTTACATATTCGGCACCAAAGCAAATGCAACTTTTGTTACAAACATGGACATAGAACTTATCATTGTCCATTCAAGAAAGTTAGTCCGAACAAACTGATTTGGGTTCCTAAAGGAACCATGATAAATTCTATACAACATGATAAACAATTTAGATCAATTTTTGAGGCACCCAAAAGTAAATGGGTACCTAAAAATCATCCTTTCTTGTAGAAACATACACCATCACAAGTTAGGAGCAAGAGATGATACATCGATAGTGGATGCTCAAGGCATATGGCCGAAGATCTATCTCAATTCTCTAAGCTCATTAGCATAGACGAAGGCTATGTCACCTTCGGAGACAATAACAAGGGTAAAATCATTAGTAAAGGAACCATAGGTAACAAATCCAACTTCTTTATTGAAGATGTTTTTTGTTGATGGTTTAAAACATAACCTCTTGAGCATTAGTCAACTATGTGATAAAAGATATATTATCAAATTTGAATCTAATGCTTGCATCATTGAAAAACCACACAAAAACACATCTATGATTGTATTAAAATAAAATAATGTATACACCATTGACATCAATGGTCTTTGTAATGAAATGTGTTTCTCGGTTTTGAATGAGGATGCTTGGCTTTGGCATAGGAGATTAGGTCATGCTAGCATGAAACTAATCACTCAAATATCATCCAAAGAATTTGTAATAGGAATTCCTCATATCAAGTTCATCAAAGATAATGTGTGTGATGCTTGTCAATTAAGAAAATAAATTAATGGTAGTTTCAAATCTAAGAATCAAATAAGCACCTCTAGGCCCTTGCAATTGATCCATATGGACTTGTTTAAACCAATCTCTACATCAAGCTTAGAATGTAGCAAATACGCCTTTGTTATTGTAGATGACTATAGTAGATACACATGGACTTATTTCTTGAAACACAAAATGAATGCTTTAGATATTTCACCAAATTTTATAAATTTGTTCAAAATGAAAAGGGTTCTATGATTTCATCAATTAGAAATGATCATGGTGGTGAATTTCAAAACCGTGTTTTCAAGAATTTTATGAATTTAATGGATACAATCACAACTTCTCTACTCCAAAAAATCCTCAACAAAATGGAGTAGTAGAAAGAAAAAATAGAAATTTACAAGAAATGGCAAGAACCATGTTGAATGAACATAGCCTACCCAAATATTTTTGGGTCGAAGTCATAAACATTGCATGCTATATTTTGAATAGAGTTCTAGTCAGATCCTTACTCACCAAAACTCCCTATGAGTTGTGGAATAATAAAAAACCCAATGTTTCATATTTTAAAGTTTTTAGGTGTAAGTGTTTTATCTTGAATGAAAAAGATACCTTAGGAAATTTTGATGCTAAATCCGATGAAGGAATTTTTCTTGGTTATTCTTCGGTTTCTAAAGCTTTTCGTATCTTCAATAAAAGAACTTTAATTATAGAAGAATCCATTCATATTATTTTCAATGAGATTTTTGAAATCAAGAAAAATGATTTTGATGGTGATGTTAATTTTGATTCTTTGAATTTAAATGAAACCCCTTCTTCAACTAGTAACTTGGATGCATCCACTTCCGAGACATCCTTACCCAAGGATTGGAAGTATATAGATGCTCATCCTAAGGAACTAATCTTAGGAGACACATTAAGGGAGTTCAAACACATTCTTCTCTTAAAAATTTTTATGCCAACGCTGCTTTTCTCTCCCAAATTGAACCTAAATGTATTAACGAAGCCATGAAAGATAATTCATGGATTATCACAATGCAAGATGAGTTAAATCAATTTGAGAGAAATGAGGTGTGGAAGCTTGTTACTAGACCAAATGACCATTTAGTTATTGGTACTAAATGAGTATTTAGAAACAAGCAAGATGAATATGGTATCATGGTTAGAAACAAGGCTAGATTAGTGGTCAAAGGTTTCAACCAAGAAGAAGGTATCGATTACGAAGAAACCTTTGCTCCTATGGCTCGATTAAAAGCCATAAGGATGCTCCTTGCCTATATTAGTAATAACAATTTTAAGTTGTTTCAAATGGATGTTAAAAGTACTTCTCTTAATGGCTTTATTTTCGAAGAAGTTTATGTTGAACAACCTCCCAGATTTGAAAATAATAGCCTCCCTAATTATGTGTTTAAATTAACTAAAGCTCTCTATGGTTTAAAACAAGCCCCAAGGGCTTGGTATAAGAGACTTAGTTATTTTCTTATTAAAAATAATTTCACAAAAGACAAGGTCGATACTACATTGTTTATCAAGAATTTTAAAAATAATTTTCTCATTGTTCAAATTTATGTTGATGATATTATCTTTGGTTTTATGAATGAATCTCTTTGTGAATCTTTTGCTAAAACTATAAATCCCAAATTTGAAATGAGTTTGATAGGAGAATTAACCTTCTTTTTATGCTTACAAATTAAATAACTAAGCAATAGCATCTTTATTAGTCAAATTAAATATGCTTTAGATTTACTAAAAAGATTTAATATGGATAGCTCAAAAGCTATCAACACTCCTATGAGCACCTCCACTAAGGTAGAAGTTGTTGAAAGTGGAGAAAGCTTCGATCAAAAAACTTATAGGGGTATGATAGGAAGTTACTTTACCTCACTACAATTAGACCAGATATCATGTTCAGTATAGGACTTTGTGTTAGGTTTCAATCGAACCCTAAGATATCTCATCTCAAAGCAGTTAAAAGAATACTTAGATATCTTAAAGGTACCACAAATCTAGGATTATGGTATCCAAAAACCAAGAATTTTGAGTTAATTGCTTATGTTGATGCGGATTTTGCTAAGTGTAGATTAGATAGAAAAAGCACATTAGGAACATGTCAATTTTTGGGACATGCCCTTGTCTCCTGATCATCTAAGAAACAAAACTCGGTTATACTATCAACAACCGAAGCTGAGTATATTACACCTAGTGCATACTGTACACAAGTTGTATGGATGAAAAACACCTTAGAAGATTATAAAGTACATCTTAAAAATATTCCCATTAAATGTGATAACACAAGTGTAATATGTTTAACAAAGAATCTCATTCAACACTCAAAAATAAAACATATTGATATAAGATATCACTTTATATGAGATCATGTCACTAATCATGATGTAATTATAGAGTTCATTGATACTAAACATCAACTAGCTGATATTTTTATAAAGCCTCTAAGTGAATAACAATTTGATTTCATTAAAAGATAATTAGGAATGTTATTGTGTCCAAATGCATGAACTTATTAAAATTATTTTTTGGACTTTCTTGATTTAATGATCAATCACTTAATGCTACGATGAGAAGTTTACATGATTACATGTCTTAATAACATGTTGGAAATTATGTGTTTTGGATACAAAAATTGATAAGCATGTGTTATTTTCATGAGTGTATTTGAAAAACATATGGCAAAAATGTGTCCGAATGCATGAACTTATTAAAATTATTTTTCGGACATTCTTAATTCATTCACTTAATTGCTGTAATGAGAATTTTACACTATTTCATGCCTTAATAACATGTTGGAAATTATGTGTTTTGGATACAAAAAATTTCATGATCATTAGCATGTTTTATCTTCATGATTATATTTGAAAATCTATAGCAAAACCATGTCCGAATGCATGAAAGTGTTAAATTTTATTTTCGGATTTTCTTGATCTTAACATGATTTAGTATTTCTCTTTCAGACTTAATGTAGCTTTCATAAGCATATGTCATATCGAGTTTGTTTCATATCATTGATTTTTGACATATGAAATCAATTAACAAATGCATCTCTCATAGACTTATCGTGTGAAAATTTTTTTTTTTTCGAGAAATAGATTTGATGAAATGATTCCTTCTTATGAATTCCTTCTTGAAAAAGAAAGATCTTTTTTAACACTTGTAAGGATTTGATTCACATACATATCTTGATCCTTGCAAAAATAAAGCGTGATTTAATCTCTTATCGATTTTAACTTCATTTAAGTAAGCTCACAAATGACTTTCCTCCTTCATGCAAAAAGATAATGACAAATAAAAAGAAAGAAGTAATGAAAGCTATCTCCATGTCATGTTTTCCTTGAGATGTTTGTATAATTAGTATCCTATCACTCATTGTTGAAAAATGACATGAATCATTACCTCACTTATGCTTAAAGTTTGCTTAAATAGTTCTCCTTTTTGTTGATGACAAAGGGGGAGAAATATATGGTAAATATATGAATTATGTTAAAATATCAAAAGCTTGCATCGAAATATATGATAAATTAGTGATAGAATTGCTATGATTGTCATATTTGCACTATGCCATATTTAAGATATCTAGAGCTTACATCGCAATTCTACAAATTGATACCTTGTCATGTGATGAAATGCTATGATTGCTAAACACTTGAAATATTTGCATTATGTTAAGATATCAAGAACTTACATCATAATTCTACAAATTGATATCTTGTCATGTGATGAAATGCTATGATTGCTAAACACTTGAAATGTTTGTGTTAAGATATCAAGAACTTACATCACAATTTTACATGTTGATATCTTACCATATGATGAATTGCTACGATTGCTATCTTTCATATTTGAAATGTAAAACCTGAAAATGGATGTCAAGCCTTGACATCATTTTCAGAGAGATACATCATGATAGGAATCATGATGGGAGTATTAATAAGGTTAAACAATCTTAACTTATCAATATGTCTCTTGAATTCAAAGGCTTTGAGTTCAAGAATGACTTATCTCAAGTATGGCATATAGATAAGGGGAGTTAAGGTTAACTCCGTTATCAATTGATTGTCATTATCAAAAAGGGGGAGACTGTTGAATCTCGAATTTTGATGATGAAGTCAATTGTCATTTGTTATCTAATCCATATGATGAGATAAGTGTGCAGGATTAACTATGATGGAAATAAGACATGCAACAGGAGTTACGCCGGAGTCAAGACCATGATCACGTTGGGGGTTTGAGAGTTCGACGGAAGTCCAGATGGTCATTGGAGGTTCTACGGGAACAAATCCGAGAAGTCAAGGAGCTTGCCAAAGAAGCTTGTCGGAACTTGCCAAGTGGATCGTCGCAAGTCTAGGAGTTTGCCGGAAGTCCTTTGGAGCATCGTCGAGGGTTCGTCGGATATTCACCGAAAGTTCGCTGGAAGCTCGCTGGAAGAAGCAATTGACGCACCGGAGCAAGTTGCAGTATTAATGTCTTAAATATCATAGCTAGCATGTAGATTAAGTTAGAAATAGGAGGTGATTACATTAACTTAATCTAAGGGCAATTGGGCCCTTGACAGAGCCAAATTGGGCCAAATGGATCAGCCTATTCGGACCCAAAATTCTTGGCCGGTGGTGGCACCGCCTAGGAGCTCAGTCTCCCAAGAATGTCAGGCGGTGGTACCACCCTTGTCAAGCAGTGGTACCACCCCTGTCAAGCGGTGGTACCGCTTGAGCTCGATCTCCGAGCAAAGCTGAGCGGTGGTACCGCCCCTGTCTGGCAATGGTACCGCCAGAGCTCGGTCTCCAAGTAATGCCAGGCGGTAGTACTGCCCAATTATGGTGGTAGTTGCTAGTCATAAGTGCCCAGCAAGCCAATCACGTGAGTGATGGCACGTGTGACTTGATACAGAATCTTTTTGCTTATTATATTTTTGGCGTATATCACTTTATAACTATTGCATAAATGCATATGTATAGTGATGTCCTTGGATTTGTGCAATGGGAATCGGATCGTGATGAGATCACGATAATGAGATCGATTCACCTTTAAACACATATCCTAAATAATCCCGGTCATAGGTTACTCGAGAGGGACATCGTGATAACCGGATAGACTGGTGTGCTGTATACCCGTCCATATGATGGATGCAGCTGGTCTCATAGCTGCTCGTGTAGGGACACTAGGGATACAGTACAGGTGCTCATTGGAGAATGAGTTCACTGATTGATCCGCTTGCGGAATGCTGGATGGTTGATGATGCCTTATTGTCAGACAGCGATTCTGTAGTCCTAGTGGTGTATCTGGTCCTTAGACTTGAGACACCAAGGATGTCCTGTATGAGTGCTCCACTCTTTGATACCAGATTTATAGGTTTGGCTGTTCCCAGATCTAGTACAGCTGGTCATTGGGAGTGGTAGTCGACCTTACGAGGGCTATTGAGTGTCGATAGAGGATCATCCACTCTCGGTATCATGAGAGGAATATCCCATGTGTTCTTGCTCAGACAAATCCCTGGCCAGGGTCATTCGGGTTGAGAGAGAAAGAGTTCTCCGGGAGAATCCGATTAGAGCGAGACTCAAGTAGAAACCGTATGGGTCTGACAGCACCATGCTCGATATACGGTCTCTGGGATATTAGATGGATGAGGGACTATAGGTACATGGTAACTGAGGACAGACAGGTCCAATGGATTGGATTCCCCTGTATCGTCTGGGGACTACGGCGTAGTGGCCTAGTACTTCCGTAGTCGATGAGTCGAGTGAATTATTACAGAGATAATAATTCACTTAGTTAGAAGGAGTTCTGACAGGTATGACTCACGGCCAGCTCGATATTGGGCCTAGAGGGTCACACACATATGGTAGGCATTGCGATGAGTAGAGGTTCGGATATGAGATATCCGACGGAGCCCTTGTCTTATTGGATGCAGATCCAATACCCACTAGGGAAAGGACCCATTAGGGTTTTGACACGGGATCTCTATAAATAGGAGGGATTCACAGCCTCATAGGCTAGAGTCTTTGCTTGCCCTTCCTATTCTCCTCTCCCTCTCCACCTCAGAGTAGGCCTGGAGTTTTGAGGAGCGTCGTCGCAACCCTGCTGTGTGGATCACCGCTAGAGAGGAGGACGCTTGACCTCCTTCACCCTCTCCTGAGGATCTGCAAGGAAACAGGGATATACGATCTCCCTAGGTAACACAATCTCTATACGCAGTTTTGTATTTTGCGGATTTTGCGCACCAATCTTCGCACGACGACGAACATCTTTTTGGGAATCGGGGATTTTTGTTTTCTTGTTCTTCCGCTGCGCATATGATGTCGCCCCCCATGATTTCCCAACAGTGGTATCAAAGCCAGGTTGTTCGTGCGAATGATTGGTTTTTGAACTGCGTGTGTTGTGTTTAGGAAGAATATTGACGTCAAAATCGTTGACGCAAAAGCAAGGAAGGGTTGCAACAGTTGCTGCCCTCGATCTGCATGCCTGCAGCCAGCCGCAGCCGCAGCCAGGCAGCACAGCGCCGGCGCATGCGCAAGCGCTGTGCCTGCAGTAGCCGGCCGGCGATCTGCTTGCAGCAGCTTGCGGCCGGCGGGGCTGGGAGCCCGCTCGGTAGAAGCGCCTGCGGCCACTGAGCCCGCGGGCAGAGGCGCCGCGGGGCAGCAGCGCGGGCTGAGGCACCGCAGGGCAGCGGCGCCTGTGGCCGCTGCTCCCACGGGCAAAAACCCCGCAGGGGCGGCCGCCAGCGAGACAGCACCACCTGCGGGCGCTGACTCGCGGGCAGAACCACCAGCGAAGGCGGCGGCGCCCGCGGGGGCGCCCACCTGCAGCGGCAGCGACCCCAGCGGGCGTGCCACCTGCAGGCGAGGGCAGTGCCCTCGCCCTCGCCGCACTGGCCGCCGCCAGCAGGGTGGCGGCGGCGGCGGCGCAGCAACGAAAAGGGGAAAGGGTATTAGGGTTTTCTGTACAAAAGACAGTTTTGCCCCTCGGAATTTGAGAAATTCCAGTTTCTATTTTTTGTCCAAATTACGAAAATACCCTTAGGAATTGAGAAATTCCCTATATATCCCTGATTTCAGAAAATATTAATTAATTAAAAGGTTTAGTTGATTATTATTTTTATTATCTAGTAGTCCTACATAATGACGATTATTTATACATGTGATGTATGATGAGTGGACGGATGATCATGGACCGTGTGATGTGTGTACTTGTGATTATTATTATTGAGGTCTGCGAACCTCCATTATATTTCTCGTTTATTGTCGGGCCTGCGTGCCTATGATTAAGTTGTAATCACATGAGGAGGCGCAGCGGGAGCGTGGAAGCCATAGCGGGACCCACGAGACGGACGATCGTGATGCATGAAGATGCATCAAGATGTCGACGGAACCAACGAGGACGAGATGGACGATCACAAGGCATGGAGATGCACCGTTGCACACATAGATCTTGATGTGAGTGATTAGGCCTACTGGCTCGGGCCTAATCATATTAGGTTGTGGTCCATGATCATCTGGTGTGATTGCTTATACACATACTAGATATGTATATATATTTGCATGCGATGTAGATATATATTAAATATGTACATGTGTGACATGTCATAATAGGAGACCAAATCATAGAAACATCTCTCGATAATATTAAGTCGGTAAACGTGAGGCAATTAGATTGACCCACGTGGCCTTCCATCGTTATGAGTAGGAACCGAATCCCGGTGTAGGTTGAGTTGGTCGAGTCCCTCGAGACTCACCTATATCGCGATTCGCTATCTTGCTTACGACATAGAGATGTCACCGGTGACCTGAGGGCATGATATGCTTGGTCGAGTCCCTCGAGGGTATATCATCAAATCAGACTCATCTTGTAACGAAGGTGTTGACTTAACCGAGCATCATGGTTGGTCGAGTCCCTCGAGGCCATGGTGATTCGGAGGCCGAACAGGACGGGAATCACAAGGAGTTGTGATCGGCAAGAGTTGTCTACCTTTTAGGCTTAGTGTGATTGGTCGAGTCCCTCGAGGTTACACTAAGACGCTGATTGGATCCTGATCCCCACTAGAAGTCTGCCGGAGACTTCCGTTTCACGTGCTGAGGGTGTCGCGTGACTCGTTAGTAAAATAGTGGGAGCATATTAAGATAGAAGTCCATATCTTGATTGTTTATTTCTTGCAAAATCTGCATGTTATTCATTTTTGCTACATCTTTATTTTCAGAAAATGTCGCTTTCAAATCCCTTACGTGGCATACTTGATGTCAACCGCCTCACTGGTCCAAATTATACGGACTGGCTCCGTAACTTGAGAATTGTTCTCACAGCGGAGAAAATCGTGTACGTCCTTGATACAGTGATGCCTACGCCCGAAGAAGGGGCAAGCGAGGATGAGATCGCTCGCTACGTGAAGTACATTGATGACTCCACTCTTGCTCAGTGCTATATGTTGGGCTCTATGACTCCAGAGTTACAGAGACAACATGAAAAGATGGATGCCAGATCCATTCTCCTACATGTCCGTAAATTGTTTGAGGAACAGGGAAGGACTCAACGATATGAGATATCCAAGAGCCTTTTCCGCGCTAGGATAACTGAGGGGACACCGGTTCAGAACCATGTCCTAAAGATGATTGAGTGGATAGAGAAACTCACAGGTCTAGGAATGGTCCTAGAGGATAACTTGTGTGTGGACATTGTGCTTCAGTCCCTACCAGATTCCTTTTCACAGTTCATAATGAACTTTAATATGAACAAGCTTGAGGTGACTCTCCCAGAGCTCCTCAATATGTTGAGGGAGGCAGAGAGTACTATTAAGAAAGAGAAGCCAGTTCTCTACACTGGTGAGACCAGAAAGAAAAGGAAAGCAGAAAGGTCCCTTAAGAAGGGAAAGGGCAAGGGCAGACCAGGTAAAGCAAAAGTTACTAAGAAAGACCCAGTAAAGGACAAAGGCCAATGCTTCCATTGTGGTAAAGATGGGCACTGGAAGAGGAACTGCAAAGAGTACATTGCAGAATGGGCGAAACAAAAGCTTGATGAAGCTTTAGGTACATTCATGATCAATCTCCAATTGTTAGATTTTTGTGATAGTGCATTGGTATTGGATACCAAATTGCTTATCATATCTACAATTTATTATAAATTCTAGCAAAACTAAGAGGAGATTGACGAGAGGAATATTGCATAAAGGTTTGTTTATGCAAGACACTACTCCACATATCATGAATATAAATATGTCCAAAAGGAAACGAGATGAGTTGAACAGTGCATACCTGTGGCATTGTAGGCTAGGTCACATCCATGAAAGAAGGATTCAAAAGTTGCTAAATGATGGATATCTAGATCCATTCGACTATGTGTCATATGCAACTTGTGAGCCTTGCATTCGTGGAAAACTGACCAACTCTCCATTTAGTGGAACTGGAGAGAGAGCCACTGAGTTGTTGGAACTCATACATAGTGATGTATGTGGACCCATGTCAACTCATGCCATTGGAGGTTACTCCTACTTCATTACATTTACTGATGATTTCTCAAGGTATGGATATGTGTACTTAATGAAGTACAAGTCCGAGGCCTTTGAGAAATTCAGAGAGTATAAGAATGAGGTGGAGAACCAGACTGGAAAGAGTATCAAAACTCTTCGATCAGATCGAGGAGGTGAGTACTTAAGTACAGAGTTTACTCACTTCCTCAAGGACCATGGGATATTATCCCAATGGACACCTCCTTATACACCTCAGCTCAATGGTGTCTCTGAAAGGAGAAATCGTACATTATTAGATATGGTACGGTCCATGATGAGTTTCGCTGACCTACCCATCTCATTCTGGGGATATGCCCTAGAAACCGCAGCTTACCTTCTGAACAGAGTTCCAACTAAGTCGGTGGTGTCTACACCATATGAGATATGGAAAGGGAAGAAGCCTGATCTTAAAGTAGTTAAGATTTGGGGCTGCTCTGCCCATGTTAAAAGACACAACCCCGATAAGTTAGAATCAAGGACAGGGCGATGTAAATTTGTGGGATACCCCAAGGAAACTTGTGGGTATTACTTCTATCATCTCGAGGACCAAAAGGTCTTTGTAGCTAAGAGAGCAGTGTTCCTTGAGAAGGAACACATTCTTGACGGAGACAGTGGGAGAATGATAGAATTGAGCGAGGTTGGAGAACCAAGCTCAAGCACCACTCTACAGCCCGAGTCTGTTCAGGTATCTAATACACAAGTTTCAACTTTACGCAGGTCTGATAGAGTATCCCATCCTCCTGAGAGATATGTGGGACATATTAGAGCAGAGGAAGTAGAGGATATTGATCCTCAGACCTACGAGGAGGCTATTATGAGTATAGACTCCGGGAAGTGGAAAGAAGCCATGAATTCTGAGATGGATTCTATGTACTCCAATAAGGTTTGGAACCTAGTTGATGCACCCGAAGGTATTGTACCCATCGGTTGCAAGTGGATCTTTAAGAAAAAGATCGGAGTAGATGGAAAGGTAGAGACCTATAAAGCAAGGCTAGTGGCTAAGGGGTATCGTCAAAGGCAAGGTGTTGACTACGACGAAACTTTCTCACCCGTAGCAATGCTAAAATCCATCAGAATTCTATTGGCTATTGCAGCACACTATGATTATGAGATCTGGCAGATGGATGTGAAAACCGCATTCCTCAACGGGAACCTGGAGGAGGAGGTGTATATGATGCAACCTGAGGGATTCGTGTCCAAGAACTGCCCAGATAAGGTGTGTAGGTTGCTTAGATCCATTTATGGACTAAAGCAAGCTTCCCGAAGTTGGAACATAAGATTTGATGAGGCAATCAGATCTTATGACTTCGTTAAGAACGAAGATGAGCCTTGTGTATACAGAAAGGTAAGTGGGAGCGCTATTAGCTTTTTGGTGTTATATGTGGATGACATCCTCATCATTGGGAATGACATAGGAATGCTATCCACAATAAAGGCTTGGTTATCTAGACACTTCTCCATGAAGGACTTAGGAGAAGCATCTTATATCTTGGGGATTAGAATCTATAGAGATAGATCCAAAAGGATGCTTGGCTTGTCCCAGTCCAGGTACATAGAAACTATTGTCAAAAGGTTTGGCATGGAAAATTCCAAAAGAGGTCTCATACCGATGAGACATGGGATATCGCTTTCTACGAGTATGTCCCCAAAGACTCCAGAAGAAAGGGCGAACATGGATATGATACCTTATGCCTCAGCAATAGGGTCTATCATGTATGCCATGCTATGTACTAGGCCTGATATAGCGCATGCTCTGAGTGTCACGAGCAGGTATCAGGCGGATCCAGGCTTGGAGCACTGGAAAGCAGTAAAGTGTATCCTTAAGTACTTGAGAAGGACTAAGGATCTTTTACTAGTATATGGAGGTAATAGCCTTAAGGTTGAAGGCTACACTGACTCAAGTTTTCAGTCTGATGTCGATGATAGCAAGTCGAATTCAGGGTATGTGTACACCTTGAATGGAGGAGCAGTGTGCTGGAAGAGTTCCAAGCAAGATACCACTGCTGACTCGACCACAGAGGCGGAGTACATTGCTGCATCAGATGCAGCAAAGGAGGGAGTCTGGTTGAAGAAGTTCATCACAGATTTGGGAGTCTTGCCGGATAGTGAGGAGCCGATTTCCCTATATTGCGACAACAATGGGGCAATTGCTCAAGCGAAGGAACCTAGGTCTCATCAGAAATCTAAGCATGTTCTGAGGAGGTTCCACCTTATCAGAGAGATCGTGACCCGAGGAGATGTAGCAGTGGAAAGAGTTCCATCCGAAGATAACATTGCAGATCCACTAACAAAGCCATTGTCTCAGATTGTCTTTGAGCGTCACAGGGGTCTGATGGGGATCAGACACATAGGTGATTGGCTTTAGGTCAAGTGGGAGATTGCTAGTCATAAGTGCCCAGCAAGCCAATCACGTGAGTGATGGCACGTGTGACTTGATACAGAATCTTTTTGCTTATTATATTTTTGGCGTATATCACTTTATAACTATTGCATAAATGCATATGTATAGTGATGTCCTTGGATTTGTGCAATGGGAATCGGATCGTGATGAGATCACGATAATGAGATCGATTCACCTTTAAACACATATCCTAAATAATCCCGGTCATAGGTTACTCGAGAGGGACATCGTGATAACCGGATAGACTGGTGTGCTGTATACCCGTCCATATGATGGATGCAGCTGGTCTCATAGCTGCTCGTGTAGGGATACTAGGGATACAGTACAGGTGCTCATTGGAGAATGAGTTCACTGATTGATCCGCTTGCGGAATGCTGGATGGTTGATGATGCCTTATTGTCAGACAGCGATTCCGTAGTCCTAGTGGTGTATCTGGTCCTTAGACTTGAGACACCAAGGATGTCCTGTATGAGTGCTCCACTCTTTGATACCAGACTTATAGGTTTGGCTGTTCCCAGATCTAGTACAGCTGGTCATTGGGAGTGGTAGTCGACCTTACGAGGGCTATTGAGTGTCGATAGAGGATCATCCACTCTCGGTATCATGAGAGGAATATCCCATGTGTTCTTGCTCAGACAAATCCCTGGCCAGGGTCATTCGGGTTGAGAGAGAAAGAGTTCTCCGGGAGAATCCGATTAGAGCGAGACTCAAGTAGAAACCGTATGGGTCTGACAGCACCATGCTCGATATACGGTCTCTGGGATATTAGATGGATGAGGGACTATAGGTACATGGTAACTGAGGACAGACAGGTCCAATGGATTGGATTCCCCTGTATCGTCTGGGGACTACGGCGTAGTGGCCTAGTACTTCCGTAGTCGATGAGTCGAGTGAATTATTACAGAGATAATAATTCACTTAGTTAGAAGGAGTTCTGACAGGTATGACTCACGGCCAGCTCGATATTGGGCCTAGAGGGTCACACACATATGGTAGGCATTGCGATGAGTAGAGGTTCGGATATGAGATATCCGACGGAGCCTTTGTCTTATTGGATGCAGATCCAATACCCACTAGGGAAAGGACCCATTAGGGTTTTGACACGGGATCTCTATAAATAGGAGGGATTCACAGCCTCATAGGCTAGAGTCTTTGCTTGCCCTTCCTATTCTCCTCTCCCTCTCCACCTCAGAGTAGGCCTGGAGTTTTGAGGAGCGTCGTCGCAACCCTGCTGTGTGGATCACCGCTAGAGAGGAGGACGCTTGACCTCCTTCACCCTCTCCTGAGGATCTGCAAGGAAACAGGGATATACGATCTCCCTAGGTAACACAATCTCTATATGTTGATATCTTACATGTTGATATCTTACCATATGATGAATTGCTACGATTGCTATCTTTCATATTTGAAATGTAAAACCTGAAAATGGATGTCAAGCCTTGACATCATTTTCAGAGAGATACATCATGATAGGAATCATGATGGGAGTATTAATAAGGTTAAACAATCTTAACTTATCAATATGTCTCTTGAATTCAAAGGCTTTGAGTTCAAGAATGACTTATCTCAAGTATGGCATATAGATAAGGGGAGTTAAGGTTAACTCCGTTATCAATTGATTGTCATTATCAAAAAGGGGGAGACTGTTGAATCTCGAATTTTGATGATGAAGTCAATTGTCATTTGTTATCTAATCCATATGATGAGATAAGTGTGCAGGATTAACTATGATGGAAATAAGACATGCAACAGGAGTTACGCCGGAGTCAAGACCATGATCACGTTGGGGGTTTGAGAGTTCGACGGAAGTCCAGATGGTCATTGGAGGTTCTACGGGAACAAATCCGAGAAGTCAAGGAGCTTGCCAAAGAAGCTTGTCGGAACTTGCCAAGTGGATCGTCGCAAGTCTAGGAGTTTGCCGGAAGTCCTTTGGAGCATCGTCGAGGGTTCGTCGGATATTCACCGAAAGTTCGCTGGAAGCTCGCCGGAAGAAGCAATTGACGCACCGGAGCAAGTTGCAGTATTAATGTCTTAAATATCATAGCTAGCATGTAGATTAAGTTAGAAATAGGAGGTGATTACATTAACTTAATCTAAGGGCAATTGGGCCCTTGACAGAGCCAAATTGGGTCAAATGGATCAGCCTATTCGGACCCAAAATTCTTGGCCGGTGGTGGCACCGCCTAGGAGCTCAGTCTCCCAAGAATGTCAGGCGATGGTACCACCCTTGTCAAGCAGTGGTACCACCCCTGTCAAGCGGTGGTACCGCTTGAGCTCGATCTCCGAGCAAAGCTGAGCGGTGGTACCGCCCCTATCTGGCAATGGTACCGCCAGAGCTCGGTCTCCAAGTAATGCCAGGCGGTAGTACTGCCCAATTATGGTGGTAGTACCGTCAGGACCTCGAAAATCCGAAAGATGATAATTTTGAGCTCCAAATTCGAACCAGTTGGGGCCTATATAAACCCTATCCTTTCCTGCATGGAAGGGCACCAAAATCTTGATCTTATTTTAAGAATTTGAAAGCTCAA